>NC_090184.1:23544524-23549524 GCF_024679245.1 Pseudorasbora parva
CTTCAGTTAAGACGCTGAGCGAAGCTTGCTTGAAATGGGCCGAACAAACGAACGATCTTGAATTAAATTGTTGTGGTATCCGATTATAAACATCAGCCATGACTGTTGACATTTTTTATCTGTGGGAAGGGTAGACAAGTCTGTCTCAGTGAGGGTTGTGCATAGTGTTTGGCTGCATTGAGCCTGTTTTGAGCCATGTGTTAAGAGTTGTGTTGCTTGGAATGCGTTTTGCAGGTGATGTCAACTGTTTAGCTCAGGTGACTGTTGATAGTGCAGACTAGTTAGAGTTTTGCACATGTAGCTCCAGTTGTGCTCATTGTCGTTTAGCAATCGAAAATAAAATAAAAATAAATAAATAAAGCTTCAATAAGAGGACCACACATACACTGTATGAAACAAGAACATATTTCGTTTCAGTCAGCATGACTCTCATATTCCCATATGCTGTTAATTGTTCAGACAAAAAAAAAAGAGCTGACTGTGTCTGTTGAAAAAGGATGGTCTAGTTATTTCACCTAATTTTACCACCCTTATAACAATGCATGTATTGTGGGCTGTTTGAACTCTATAGGCCCCCGGAGACAATTGGGTCGCTGAACTGCCACTATTTAGGGGGCTTTACCTTTGTCAACAGTGCAAAATGACACAGGGGGCCAGTATGTTCCTGCTCACCTCTTCAACAATGAACTCAAATGTTTCCTGGCCTGCTGCAGAATTGGATGCAGTTGGGGGGGAGGACTTGGTTTGACAGGGAGTTGTCTAATCTCTGAGATGGGCTCATATGGAGGAGAGGACCTTGGACGTACGGCTGAGGCCCTGTGCTTGGAGGTCAGGCCCCTGCAGAGGGCCACTCTTGGAGTCAGACTAGCCCACAGGAAGGCGTTCAGTCTGGACTATAAGCACACCCATCGAGAGACTCATTACAGGGGACGATACTCCCCACGAGCATACTCTCATCTGCTCCTTCCAGATTGTGATCTCCGGTCTGGACATACGCTGAGGTCCACAGCCAGCCAGCAGGCCTCCATTTCCCCATGCCATAGGATAAGCCTTCCCGCTGAGCCTTCCTATAGCAGGGCGACAATGCTTTCAAGAAGGTCCGATCTTGAACCTGTTGGGTCGGATATTATTAGAGGCTCTCGTGAGGATCAGGAAGAAGGCAGCTTCGACCACAGAGCTCCTCTGATGTCTCTCAGCAGCTCTGAGGAGGAACAGGAGGCCGGAGAGCAGGCTGGCAGAGCTCCAGCAGGGCTCAGCGTGACTTCATCCCTGCTTACACCTACTCCCACAGGGGAACGCAGGCTGAGCAAGAGAGAGAGGAAACGACTGAAGAGCCTGCGGAGGAGACAGAGGAGGAGAGAGCGCTGCAGACAGAGCCAACAGCAGGAGAACGTGCAGGTGAAACATAAACACACGCGTGCTGTCTGAGCTATAATAACAGGAGAAGCTCAAGTTGGGATTGTTTTCCACGTAATTGATGTGGCAGACCGATGCTTTTCTGTCCAAATATTAGCTTTCTTCACTCAAGAACTGCATTTCTAGAAAAGTAAACTCGTACACTCTCAGAAAAAAAAGAACAGTGGAGGTACAATTTTGTTCCTTTGGCAAAACATATAACTGTACTGTACCTTTAAAGAAACGCAATTGGTCCTTAGGGTACAACTATGTATTCCATTGTTTTCCTCAGTTTGGTCCTAGTGAGTTGCTGTCCTGCAGAGTTTGGTTCCAGCCCTGAAAGACATCTATAGAAGCTCTTATTAAGAATTAACAGAGGTTTAGATTTTGATGTTTTATTGGTCACCATTAAGGAGATCAGTATTTCCTTTAGTTGGGCAGTTTGACTTGGAGTTTGAAGTTTGTAGTTTTTGTTACAGCATAAACAAAACACATAATTGTTCAAAACAAAAGAAGCCATAAACAAAATGTAATATGAAGAATAATGTTTGACTAAGCTCATCACTGACTAAAAATAGTAATAAAGAATTATCACCAATTAATATAATTAATTTCTTAGTTTTTTTTTGTGAGTAGATGAAAAGTTAATTAATTTAATCATAAAAATGTCAAACTAAAATACAGAAATAAATGTAGGCTACATAATAAATGTAATATTTAATTTCTTTACCGGCGTGTCATGTGATCTTCAATTTCAGAGAAACAAGTTGTTAAATTATTAAAATACTAACTTAAAAAGGTAGTTCACCCAAAAATGAAAATTCTGTCATTAATTTCTAACCCTCATGTCATTTGACACCCGTAAGCAGTGGCATAACTTCCATTAAAAAGTAAAAAATTAAAAAATTAAAAAGTGGTTGGGATGTAAAAGATGTAAAAATAACAATTGCAGAAAAATTTGTATTAAGATGTCCGGAAATCAATTAAAAAGTTAATTTATTGATATAGATCTCGTTTAATTATTGCATCTAAACACAATATAGCATTGTGTCAAGATTTTTCACGTGAATGAAGGCATATAGATTTGCACACTTTGCTTATAATCCCTGGTCTAGTCTGTTAAATTTGTCAGAAGTTCTCGTTTCTAATCTGCCCTCGTAGCCTATTTTTTCTCTCATCAAAACCGAATACCATCAGTGGTTGTACATCAAGTGCAGGGACAGTTTTTGTGCATTTTGTTTCGTGATCTGACCGGAACAAATAGAAAGTCTCTGCAACGGCATTAAGCGTTAGATAAAAAAAAAAGAGCTTGTCTGTGTGGAGACTGCATGAGCCGCGAGAGAAATCTGCAGCACTGATAACAGCGGCTACGAGCGCCTCTTATTTAACAAACAAACAAAATGATATTCTTCTAGTTAACCAGAGATGTTAAGTTTGTATAAGTTAGGTTAATCCGTAAAGCAAGATGTTTTAAAAAAGTCGTGGGGACATGTCCCACCCGCAAATTACGCCTATGCCCGTAAGACCTCTGTTCATCTTCGGAACACAAATGAAGATATTTTTGTTGAAATCCGATGGCTCAGAAAGGCCTTCATTCAACAACAACTAATTGATGACCTATGACGATTTCAAAACACTGCTTCGTGCAGCTTCGAGCCATTATGAATCAGTGGATCAAAGTTCAGACCACCAGAGTCACGTGATTTCAGCAGTTTGGCGATTATGAGATCTCTGCGTAACAAGAGTGGGCGTTTCTAAATTTCAAACTGTTGGGTGTTTATAAATCTTGCAATGTAAATGATCTCCTTCACCCGACCCCACCCCTAAACCCACCCACAATGTGACATGGGCAAGTCAGGTAACACAGCTGAAAACATCCCTCTGTTTATGGCCACGCCCACTGATGTGGTAACACCTATTACTAACCAACCTGCAGAGACATGTACTTGGCGGTTTGACATGCGATCCGAATCATGAATCAATTCGCTGATTTATTAAGCTCTGAAGCTTCAGGAAGCAGTGTTTTGAAGTTGGCCATCCCTATATAAGTTGTTATTTCGTTTTTGTTTTTTGTTTTTTTGCACACAAAAACTATTCTCGTCGCTTCATAAAATGATTGTAAAAGCACTTTAGTGAGCCATTTTCAGCTTTTAACCTTGTAGGTCTTGAGAGAGGAAATGTCATTGTTGCCAATGGAGGCCTTTCTGAGCCATTGGATTTCAACAAAAATAGCTTAATTTGTATTACAAAGATGAACATAAGTCTTACAGGTCTGGAACGACATGTGGGTAAGTGGTTGTCATTTCTTTGTGAACTAACCCTTTCATTTTTCAGAGGGTATTCCAAGAAAAATTTTTAGGTCAAAGGAGTTTGGCTAACAAACAGAAGTTTATGAATCTCTGAGCTAGATAATATATCAGCATCGGACATCTACAGTATTACTTTTATAATAAATATTAAACCTTTGATATGTGGTGTCTCATATTTGCAATATGAGTTGCAGTTAAAACAATGGAAACGCAATGGTACAGTGGACTTTTCACCCAGAACAACAAGTACTGTAAATTTGATTTCTAATAATAATTATTATTATTATTAATAATAATTATGATTATTATGGCTGGCGTGCCAATCATTATCACTAAATACATAATCGCTAAAGAAAAGGTAGAAGCAGTGAATAATATATTTTAATATATGCAGTGAATAATATTTTTCAAATATATCTATGTATATTCACTGCTTCTTCTTTTTTTTCACTTGCACAATATAAATCCGAATGATCACTCCCGGATCATTAGCACAGAATTTATAATTTTCCAGCAGAGGGCACCTTTTTAACAGTTTCTGTATTAGGGATTCTCAAGTCAATGCAATAAAACCAATCAACAGCATTAACGCTCACTTATCACTGATGTAAAATTTAAAGTGTAAGCAAATAAAAGATTTATATGACTATAAAATCATAACTTTCTCTACACAATGATTCATCTTTAATGCATAACACCACAAAGTGTCTCAAAGTCAAACCATAGACAACTGTTCTTAGAAAGGACTGGTCCCATAATTCCTGGTTTTGCTCTGATTACTAAAGCCTACTCAAATGCAATGACGTCTTTTGCTCCTTCATTTCACATTGTCCAGTGGCTAGAAGAGGGTGATTTGGCAGAATGAGGCAAGGACCCTTCATAATACATTGAAGAAAAAGAAAAAAATCCTAGATTTTCAGAGGCAATAATTATAGTCGTAGTAGGCAGATGTGTGTCCTTTTTGGGTGAACTATCCCTTCAATTAAAAACAAACGAGCACCCAGCCTAGGTGAGAAAAAGTGTTTAAAAAGTAGTGCAATGCATTACTTTAAACAACATCTACTTTGACACACACACCTTTAAACATTGTAGTTGTAGCTCAGGCCAACATGTCGAGAAGATGCTTTTTTTCTGTGCTGAGAAAGCAAATCCAAATTTTCATGCAGTTCTATGGGATGAGAATGTGAACTCTGTCTCAAATTGATACAGTAAAACCAACACTATTCATACTACTGGGTACACAAGTAATAAGGAAGCCTCCGGAGCGGAAATTCAGATATAGTAAAAGCCGTTTGG
>NC_090184.1:25313672-25466172 GCF_024679245.1 Pseudorasbora parva
ATATATATATATATATATATATATATATATATATATATATATATATATATATATATATATATATGTTCTTTTTTATTATTTAATTATGTATTTGTTTGTTTGTTTGTTTGTTTAATTCATTTTGCTGTCGGTCTATTGTTTATATTTGTTTTGTTGTTGTTGTTGAATCCTTTTTGAACTGTGGCTGTTTGCTTTTGTATTTGTTCAATAAAAAAATTATAATAATATATCTTTTTAAAAAGTGACACTGTTGTCGCAAAAAACTTTGGCGATGACAGGAAGTGACGTCAAAAGTACGTTTTCGCGCATGCGCAGAACAAATCGTGTTGCCGGTACGGATCGAGTAGTGACATGCACAAGTGCCATAACATACTGAAGCTTTGGTAAAACCAACGTGTGTAATAAAATGACCGGAGCAATGCTATGCATTTCGCCGCCTTCATGCGCATTCAGTCGTTATAGCAACCGGGTAAACAGCTGCTTTGATGACGCAAACAAACCCCGTTTCGGACCCCAAAAAATATAATATGAACACAGTCCAACAGGAGCAGGGAGAGAGGGAGAGGGGAACAATTGAACTCTGGTTCGGTCCAGGCAATCGAACCAAGTGTGAATGCACCCTAATATTATCGCTACAGTTAGAGATCCATCCGTGTCCATGTCAGAAAAGGAATAAAAACATCATCAAAGTAGTCCATATGTGACAACAGTTAGTTAGAATATAAAATATCTTAAACGGTGTTCCGTAGATGAACAAGGTCTTACGGGTGTGGAACGACATTAGTGTGAGTCATTAATGACATAAATTTCATTTTTGGGTTTAACTAACCCTTTAATACAATGATTAAATGACCTACTCACAAACACACAAATCAGCTGGTGTGTGTACGACTTGAAGTGGCGTTGTGTAAGACCAGTCGGTTTATGACAATATCAAATTGCGGCAAAAGCTATTCGAAAACATACAAAGCCGTCTGCTTTCTAATCTTTTTTCACTGTATTTTGATGTCATGCATAGATCAGTCTGTGCAGTGTTGCTTTAAGTCAAACACAACTAATGCTTATAAATGAACCGGTTGAACAAATGAGTCAATGGATTACTCATAAAAACAGGCACTTGCCGCTACCTACTGGTGGAAGCAGAAAACTCAGTGAAAACCAGCAAATTATTATATTGGGCTGGTTTAGGCTTTTTTTCCTTTTCTTTTCTTATTTCCAGCAAGGTGAGCATGTACCTGTGTGTTCTCCAGTATCACTGACCATATCTGCAATGTTTCCCCCCTAATTGAAGCACTGAAAGAGTCATTCATCACAAGTGATTCTCCACATACTAACACGGATGGAATCAACCTGTGACTCATTAGAAATCTCCTCGGCATCCATCCTCCCTCTCCGCCTCCTTTTTCATCTAATTCTATTCATCTCTCTCTCTCTCTCTCTCTCTCTCTCTCTCTCTCTCTCTCTCTCTCTCTCTCTCTCTCTCTCTCTCTCTCTCTCTCTCTCTCTCTCTCTCTCTCTCTCTCTCTCTCTCTCTCTCTCTCTCTCTCTACCTTACCTGCGCGTCCTCTTATCTCCTCTAAGGGCTGGTCTCTGAACAAAGCCCCTCTGCGGTGATTGAAGTAGAGATATAAAACAAAGAAAGGGAAGAAATGTGGGATTTCTAAATTAAAGCAAAGCACCAGATGTCACGGATCTGGTCCCTAACATCTTTATGTGAAGGAAATATGCAAATCCCTCCTCCTTTGAGATTTATCAAATAGGCAGTCGACATGATGCAATTCTACTGTATGTTCAAAGTTAAAAGGCCATCATTTTGTCAGGTTTTTATCATCAGGTTTTTATGGGCAGCAGAGGATTTTGTGCATAAACATAAAATTATCTTTTTCAGTTGGGTCTTAATTCCTAGGCTAAAAATGTTACAAGGGGCTGTTCTCAGGACACTGGATAAAGCTTAGTCCCACATATTCATGATTTCATTGGTACGCTTAAACGTTTCAATAAATGTTGAAGCGAATTATTGAAGTTTCAATAAATACTGGAGCGAAAATTAAAAAGGTTGCACTAATCTCAGACATGTTCAAAGATCATCAGATGTTGTGGGTTTACTTCAAAATGCAATATTTAAAAGCTTTTATGGATTTCAGCTAAGCAAAATCATTATTTTGTAAAGCCAAGCAAATAGAGAGATGATTATCCATACGAAATGAGACCAAAGATTGAACGATACAAGGGTAGTAACATCTCTATATAAATGACAGATATAGTCTTTCGGGTGAGTGATATATAAATAAAATTAGCTGTTTAAGTTTAATTTTTAATATATTTAAAAATAAATAATAAAACATTTAACTTTATGAAAAAAGACAGTCATGGGGCCCAGAATTCCTAGAATAATTATTAAAATTGTCATGTCATGCGAAACTGCTTCTTTGTACATTTTCTTTAATGTGACAATTATAAAAGAGTGGTTTTCAGCATAACATAGTTTAGAGATTTAATCATTTTATAGATGCAGCATATGGCAACAATATGTTTCTTACTTATGTAATAGCTTGAAACATCCCACGCATGCTGTATTATTACATCTAAAACTTTTTTTATTTCTGTTTATTTATAATCATAATGCACACATTTCTTATGACCTCGTAGTAATTGAGGGCACTGCAGATTATTAAAATTAAAATGAAAAGAAATGTGTACTCTGTGTATTTTCAGTAAACGTGAGGCAGGCAGAGGTTCAAACACAAATAGGCAGTCCAATCCAAGCAACTATACAAAGGGAAGTCCAAAAGGCAGAAACAGAATAAACAGGCAATGGTCAATAACAAGATAGCAAAACAATATAGAAGGAAACGCTCGGTAAGGCAGGTTAACTGGCAATACTTCGCACAGGAATGATGGCATGGCCATGCTTAAATGTCCACCAAACAGGAAGTAACCAATGAAGCAGAGGGAGCGGCACAAAGTCAGTACTCGGGAGAGGGCTCCCTCTGCTGGCGTGGCGTTACAGAATCCCCCCCCCTAGGAGCGACTCCTGGCGCTCTACGAGGACGTCCCCGTGGTCGCGGTGCTGGACGGTCGGGTCTGGCTCGGTGAAATTCTTTGATTAGCGATGGATCCAGGATGTCGGGAGCGGCTACCCATGATCTCTCCTCAGGTCCGTATCCCTCCCAATCCACCAAGTATTGGAGCTGACCCCCTCTCCGTCTAGAGTCCAACAACTCCTTTACCGCATACGCCGGAGTTCCATCAATGTCCAGCGGTGGAGGTGGCTCCCGGTTCTCGACGTTGGGGTCAGCATCCGGGTGGACCGGTTTGAGGAGGGAAACATGGAAGGATGGAGAGACACGATAGTTAGCAGGAAGCTCCAACTGATAAGTGACCTCATTTATCTGTCTCAAGATTTTAAATGGGCCTACATACCTTGGGCTCAGCTTCCTGCTGGGCAGTCGTAACTTGAGGTCCCGTGTGGATAGCCAGACCCGTTGTCCAGGTTGGTAGGGAGGATGTGGGCGTCGCCGTCTATTGGCCTGGATTTCCTGGTTCCTGACCGCTCTTTGCAGACGCACATGAGCACTGTCCCACACCCTCTCACTACGTTGAATCCAGTCATCCACTGCTGGTACTAGAGATGGTTCACCTGACCACGGGAACATGGGGGGTTGATATCCTAGCACGCATTGAAAAGGAGTGAGTCCTGTAGATGAATGCCTTAGCGAGTTTTGCGCATACTCTGTCCATGGTAAAAACTCGGACCAACGATGCTGTTCACGACCACAGTACGACCTGAGATATCTGCCAATTTCTTGGTTCAGTCTTTCAACTTGTCCATTAGATTGAGGGTGGTAACCTGAAGTCAAACTAACATTGATGTCCAGTTGTTTACAGAAGGCCTTCCATACCTGTGATGTGAACTGTGTCCCTCTGTCAGACACGATATCTTCAGGTATACCATAGACTCGAAAGACATGATGAAACATTGCTTGGGCTGTTTCCATGGCTGTGGGGAGACCTTTCAATGGGATGAGCCGGCAGGCTTTAGAGAACCGGTCAATAATTACCAGGATGGTTGTGAATCCATTCGATAGGGGAAGATCAGTGACAAAGTCTATTGAAAGGTGTGACCAAGGCCTTTGAGGTATAGGCAGGGGCTGTAACAAACCAGACGGCAGTTCCTTGGGGGTTTTAGATTGTGCGCAGACTGAACAGGATTTGACGTAATTAGCTACGTCCTTGACCATGGACGGCCACCAAAATGAGTTCTGTGTGAGGTGAAGGGTTCTCGAAATACCTGGATGCCCAGAGCAAAGTGATGTGTGGACCCATTGCATGACTTGAATTCGGAGATTTGATGGAACATAGTGCTTGTTTGGCGGGCAACCTGGTGGTATGTGCTCGTTCTGTTGTTCTCGCTGAATGTTTTCCATCAAATCCCATGTAACTGGTGCAATGATGATAGATGGTGGGAGGACTGATCCTGGTCTGAATTCTGCTTGTGGGTGATCATGCCTTCTGGATAATGCATCTGCCTTGCTGTTCTTGCTACCCGGACGGTAGGTTACGGTGAACTGGAACCTTGTGAAGAAGAGTGACCAGCGTGCTTGGCGGGGATTTAGTCTTTTTGCACTTTTGATATACTCTAGGTTCTTGTGATCCGTAATGACCTGGAAGGGGTGAATGGAACCCTCCAGCCAATGTCTCCATTCTTCAATGGCCGCTTTCATGGCTAGAAGCTCCTTGTTGCCGACATCATAATTGCACTCTGCATCGGTGAGCTTCCTAGAAAAATATGCACAGGGAAACAGCTTGCCTGGTTGTCCATGGCGTTGCGAGAGCACTGCACCTATCCCACAGTCAGAAGCATCTACCTCCACAATGAATGGTAGGTTAGGGTCTGGATGTTTCAGGATGGGTGCTGTAGTGAAGCTGTTCTTTAGATTAGTGAATGCTTGAGAGGCTTGATCAGTCCATTTTAGTCTTGATGGTTTACCTTTGAGCAATGATGTCAGTGGTGCGGCCGTCGTGCTGTAATTGCGGATGAAACGTCTGTAAAAGTTGGCAAAACCCAGGAAGCGTTGAAGTTCCTTAACTGTGTTGGGTTGTGGCCATTCCATAACCGCTGTGATCTTGGAGTTATCCATTTCCACACCTTGATAGCTGATGTTGTATCCTAGGAATGAGGTACGTTGTACATGAAATTCACATTTCTCGGCTTTTACGTAGAGTTGGTTTTCTAGTAGTCTGGTGAGTACCATTCTGACATGACGCTTGTGCTCCTCCTCTGACTTGGAGTAAATCAGGATGTCATCAATGTAAGCGACTACGTACTTGTTCAGGATGTCTCTGAAGATTTCATTGATAAACGACTGGAAGACGGCAGGTGCATTGGACAGCCCATACGGCATGACCTGGTACTCATAGTGCCCCCTAGTGGTCAGGAAGGCAGTTTTCCACTCGTCACCTTCTTTAATTCTGATGAGGTTATAAGCACTTCTGAGATCTAACTTGGTGTAAATCTTGGCCTCTCGGAGCTGTTCAAGTGCTGCAGGTACTAACGGTAGTGGATAACGGAATTTAACTGTGATTTGATTCAACCCTCTGTAATCAATACATGGACGAAGCCCTCCATCTTTTTTCTCCACGAAGAAGAAACCGGCCGCTGCTGGTGAAGTAGATGGACGAATGAACCCTGAACTTAGGGCTTCTTCGATGTACTCTTCCATAGCTCAGCTCTCAGGACGTGAAAGAGGATAAATCTTACTTTTGGGGGGCATGGCGTTTGGTAAGAGGTCGATGGTACAATCCCCAGGACGATGAGGTGGTAGCAGCGTGGCTTTGGCTTTACTGAAGACCTCCTGTAGTTCCTGGTAGCATAACGGAATGGCGACTGGTTTTGACTCAGGGCTTTCTATACTGGTGGTTAGACATGGTTTGGTAATGCTGTGGTTTAGACAGTGAGAAAAACAGAACTGTGACCATTGCGTGATCTCACCATGAAGCCAAGAGATGACTGGGTCGTGAACAGATAGCCAGGGGTATCCGAGGATGATTTCATGACGTGGAGAGTTTATTACGTAGAATGTGATGGTTTCCTGATGAAACAGCCCTACTTGAAGTTGCATGGGCAGAGTTTGTTGACTGATACCGTCTCCGATGGGTTTGTTGTTGACGGCATTAACCATGATCGGAGGATTGCAGGGTTGCGTGGGGATATTGAATGTTGTGATGAGGTCTTGATGAATCAAATTTAATGCTGAACCGGAGTCAATCAGCGCTGCGAATTCAAAAGAGTCATTTTCAGTAGAAATCTTTACTGTGGTAGTGGGAGACTTGATATTAGTCAGTGAAAGACTGTCAACACTCACCCGGCTGTTTGTAATGGTGTTCCTCCGGGCTTTGAGTGGGCAAACAGAATTGCGATGGCCTGCCTCTCCACAGTAGAAACACAGGTTGTGGACTAGCCGTCGTGATTTCTCTTCATCAGATAGCCTGGTGACTCCTAGTTGCATGGGTTCAGGACTGGCATGGTCATTAGATTGGTTGGAGCTGGAAATCTGCGTTACTGGCTGGATAGGCATGTTTCTCACAGGGGTTGACTTGATTTGAGCAAGGTTGCTACGCATGAGATTGTCAATCTTGATAGCTAGTGTAATATAGTTTGAGAAAGAGAGATCCTCACCCTTGCAAGCAAGCTCTGTCTGTAGCTGTAAGTTCAGACTGCGTTGAAACATGGCCTTGAGTGAAACGTCATTCCAGCCACTCTGTGCAGCGAGCGTTCTGAACTCTATGGCGTAATCAGCGGCTGTCCTACGGCCCTGGGTCAGTTGCATGAGACGGGTAGAAATATCTTTTCCACCTGCTGGATACTCAAACACCTCTTTAAGTTGTTTCACAAAATACGGGTAAGATGTTTGAAACACACGGTCAGATTCCCAGACTGCCGCGGCCCACTCGATCGCTTTACCAGTGAGCAAAGACATGAGAAATGCACACTTCTTCTCATCAGACTCAAAATCACATCCTTGATGCATGAAATAGATTTCAACTTGCCGGAGAAATCCTTTACATTGCTCCGCTGTACCATCGAATTTATCTGGTAAAGCAAGGCTTACCTTCCGAGGCGTTGGCGGTGGTAGCGATTGTAGGTGTTGAGTAAGATATTCATTAGCCGCTTGAGCCTTAGCCAGTTGGTCTCTGTACTGTTTGAGCATATCGCCTTGATAGGCGAGTGCGGCCTGTAACTTGGCAACTTCTGCTGGATTCATCGAAGGCGAAGTATTATGTAAGGACGCTGAGGCGGCGTTAGAATCCATATGCAGTATTTATTTACAGGCTAGAGCAAACAATTCCAAATCGACAGGCAAAGGACATAAACGTGAGGCAGGCAGAGGTTCAAACACAAATAGGCAGTCCAATCCAAGCAACTATACAAAGGGAAGTCCAAAAGGCAGAAACAGAATAAACAGGCAATGGTCAATAACAAGATAGCAAAACAATATAGAAGGAAACGCTCGGTAAGGCAGGTTAACTGGCAATACTTCGCACAGGAATGATGGCATGGCCATGCTTAAATGTCCACCAAACAGGAAGTAACCAATGAAGCAGAGGGAGCGGCACAAAGTCAGTACTCGGGAGAGGGCTCCCTCTGCTGGCGTGGCGTTACAAGCGGCCACTTACTTCGCTTATTGGTTAAGTCCGCGCCTCTTTTGAGTATAATAAAACTCTTATTTGCAGTTCCTGGAAAAAAAAAACTGAACATAAATCAATCTTCTTTTGCATCTGGTCATTTCACAACCAAACTGACCTGATCTTGATTGGACTGCATTTATGATTTGTACAATGTTTACTTTATACTTTTATGGTGTTTTTGCATACTTTTTGAATCTTAAAAGCTCCTACAATATCCTTTAAGCACAATAGAGAAACATCTAATGAAAAACAACAACAATTGTTCATGATAGAAAGTAGTCGATTTCTCATTCAGCCTGATGGGGTTGACATACTTGCCCCTCCTGAATGAGATGAAAGTAAAATCCTCTTACTTTTATTTTTATTTTCTTGACTGAGGTCATGCAATGTTTCATCATACTTTGCTTATAGGTATTCAATACCAACACTGGTATGGAAAAGTCAGTGTGGGAGGATAATTTATGGGGCCAAAAGACTTTGACTTTACCAGAATGAGGTTACAAGAAGTGCACCTTTGCTGGAGAAAAGAGTAAAGAGAAAAGAGATGCTTTGAACAGATTTGGCTGAAGGCTAAATTCATACAGGAAAAAAAAGAAATCTCTCTTCAAACAAAGCAATGGTTCCAAGGGACATATTTGCTCACTGATTTTAAACAAAGGGCAGAGCGTGTGTGTATGTGTGTTTAATCAAAAACCGCAGGTGTGTGTGTGTGTGTGTAGGGACATCTTTTGTCATGAATATGGATGTGATGTTGTGTCTTCTCTCTGGCAGCATGCCTGCCTGCAGCTCAGTGCTGATTCGTCTGAAACCTCAACAGCATGTCCATCGCCAGCCTTAAACAGGAGGTGACATCACCACTCTGTCCACCACAGCACGCATCAAAGCAACATCTGATCTAAGTCTATTAGTCCATTACCCTCACACATGGGTCTCAACAAGGTGAGAGCTACTCGCTGCAAGCAGCTCTAAAGCTATCGCTCTGCACTCCTTAATATCCTAAATAAATTTAGTCAATTAAGGTAAATGTCTTTACACATACAGTATATGTATATCATATATATATATATATATATATGATTATTCGGATCTGATTTTTTTCAATGCGGCCGCAGTGTGAACAACCAAGGCGGATTTAATGTGACTTTTACATCAATCTATGTTGACATTTGTCACAATTATGCGCCGGCGAGTTAGCCCTAGACACAGACAGTAACATTAAAAACTTGACTAGATATGGAGCACAGCGATGGAGCGAGTCAATGGAGGGAGAGTGAGGGTCTTAGACCTAGTATATGGGGAGATACTTCAATTCAAGCTAAACTACAAGGATCCTACTGTAACAGCTCCGTTTTTTAAAACAATATCACACGAAATGGAAGAACGAGGACACAGAAGAACATTGCTTCAGTGCCAAAGGAAGGTGACAAAACACCAAAATAACCAATTGTGCTCTCTTTCTTTTCGTTCTTCTCCTCTTCAGCACCTGCTCATTAATTGTATGGCTTCCATTACACAAACATATTTAAATAAAATCGAAAATGCTTACTTCCTCCATAACCTCCCGAACTTTAGTGCAACAGCTTGCTGCGTATGATGTCATTGTTATTGTTCTTTTGCGCATGCGGGTCAGTTTGAAACCTCAGACAGTTCACACTGGAATCAGATATAGGCCACATTTTAAAAGATAATGTGAACAGCCACACCAAAAATCGGATCTGAGCAAAATAATCTGAATTGAGCATTAAGACTTGCGATTTGAATGGGGCCATATTAGTTCTTGTATGAATAGAAACACACTCTAAATAATCAATATTCTTCGTCAATTTTTCCACAACAGTTACCGTTGTTCATCTGTCCATCATCAAATAAAGCCCGCCGTGACAATTTGATTGGTCCGAACAGCTCTGGTTCGAGCATAGTTGCTCCACAACGGATCAAGTCCAGACTGAACTTCCTGAACTCAAATGTTGTGGGTGGGGCTAAGCTCGGCTGGCATCCAGGCTAGCTGAGTCAGTTTTAGAGTCATTAAAAACTCAATTGAAACATGAGTGAGTCACTGAATCATTCGCTCAAACAATTAATTTACTGATTCCTTCATAAACCCAACTCCAATAATGTGTCTGGCTTAGATATGTGTCAAATGATTCTGCTTTGCTTGCAATTATTTTTGTTGGCAGAGCAAAAATAGATAAAGTCACGGGCAACGTAGTGTCTAAAATGTATTTTTTTCTCAATATTAATTTCTTGTTTAAGAACTATTGTTGTATAAAAGCAATATCTTCTGTTAATATGATATACAGAAAACCAGCACTATTTCTCATGAGATATTGTATATACAGTAGTTTATTAATAATTGCTATAAAAAGATAGTAAAAAATATAATGTTTGTATTTTTCTTTTTCATTTTAGATTTTTTAAAAATCTTTTGTTATCTAAAATATACAGTATTTTTAGTTGAGATATTGAGAGAGGAGACAGGAAACAATGGATCGAAGAGTCTCTGTTTGGAAAATGTTACACCTGCCTTCAAACCGCAGGCCTTCCGCGCAAAAACTCCAATACATGCTGTACCCTCCAGGCCACTTCTCTGAAATCTAAATAGCATTTTTTCATAGTTTTGTCTGGTTCCACCAGGCTATTGGGGTGCAAATAGCCATGCTGTGTGGCCAGTGCTATTTACACCCAGTGCAAATAATCACTTCGCATTTTCCCTGTATACTGGCCGAGAGCTTATTTGACATCGCAAAGGTGCATGAGAGCTGAGAGTGCAGCTCTGTAGCCAGACTCAGTTGGAAAGATGTGAATGTGTGTGTGGAAAACTGCGAGTGTTTGTGTGTGCATGTGCATGTGTTTGAAGGACAAATACAAAAAGGAGAATGCTTGAAAGGACGATGTGACTGAAAAAAGAGAGGAATGAGCAGAAGGAAAGGTGAAGAAAGAAACGCTGATAGAGAGCTGCAAAAGAGAGCAATTGCACCACGGTGTGTCTGTGACAGATGGTCGGGCGCTGAGGAATGAAAGAAAAGGAAACGGTTGGGAATGATGTCCCTCTCATCGTTTCAAGTTAAAAGCAACTATCACAACTCTATTTCATCTTTTGGAGAAAGCAACCATTGTCCTGTTTACTCTCTAATAAACACAGCAGCGCTGTGATCATGCACTATCAAACCTGGTTTCCATTACATTCACGGTAGTACTGATCACTGGAACAGGGTAACTGAGGCCGGGTAGTTGTGAGGACAGTGGCACTCTCATTTTCTGCTTTGGCTCACTCTCTCTCTCTCTATTTCTCAGAATGCAATGTTCTTTGGAGGAGAATGAGCTGCAGCTTATTGTGCACCTCAATGCCTCTGAGCATTCAGCTCACTCCTCCAACACATCAGAGAGTTCTTGAGGCACACACGGAGCATGTGTGCAGATGTGACACTGTTTCTGGATTGAGTGTGTACCAAAAGGAAGAGAATCCTGAGTGTTTACATCAGAGGAAAGAGAGACAGTCTTAGCTATTTCCAAAGAGGTCAACAGGTCATAATGGGCTGAATGAAAACTCAAACATCCAACCAAATACTCAGAGCCTTGACCTATGGGCTTTCTGCTGTCATCAGCTCTTCTCTACCATTCCTCCCGCTGTCTGTTTTTCTCTCATAACCTCCTAACTTCCCATGATTCTCCTCTTAAATTCAACAGTACTGTTTTTGCACTCCTTTATTTAGCCTCTTCCAGTCTATACCTCAGCCCACAGAACACCCTAAATCGGTGGCTTCAATCTGATTTCTTTGCATTCAGAAGTCATTTTTTACATAATTTTGATACACTGTAAAAAGTGAACATGTGCAGTTGTTTCTTTAATGAGGTATTTCAACCTGATTGTAAATTCGAATTGTGTTGTAGTAACCTAATTCAGTCAGGCTTATAACATAAAATAAGGGAATGCTGTTTTATCTTAAATGAGATAAGTTCGAAAGTTTCTTTGTGAACCCTGCATTATACACCGTGCCTCATTTGTGATTTAAGGTTTTTAAACGTGACATTCATAAGGATACAAAATATTTATATTTGAAATAAATATACTTCTTTTGAACTTTCTATTCATCAAAATAATACTGAAAAGGTGTATTACGGTTTTGGCAAATATTAAGCAGCATAACTCTTCAACAATAATAATAATACAAAAAAAATACACCCACCCACACACACACACACACACACACACACACACACACACACACACACACACACACACACACACACACACACACACACACACACACACACACACACACACACACACACACACACACACACACACACACACACACACACACACACACACACAGATCAGGCATAACATTATGGCCAGGTGAATTGAAAAACACTGATTATCAGCACCTGTTAGTGGGTGGGATATATTAGGCTATAAGTGAAAATGTTGTCCTCAAAGTTGATGTGTTACAAGGAGGAAAAATGGGCAAGTGTAAGGATTTGAGCGATTTTGACAAGGGTCATTGTGATGTCTAGACGACTGGGTCAGAGCATCTCCAAAATTGCATCTCGTGTTCCCGGTCTGCAGTGGTCAGTATCTATCCAAAGTGCTCCAAGGAAGGAACAGTAGTAAACCGGCGACAGGGTCATGGGCGGCCAAGGCTCATTGATGCACATAGGGAGTGAAGGCTGGCCTGTCTGGTCCGATCAAACAGAAAAGCTACTGTAGCTCAAATTGCTCAAGAAGTTAATGCTGGTTCTGATAGAAAGGAGTCAGAATACACAGTGTATCACAGTTTGTTGCATATGGCAATGCACAGCCGTAGATTAGTTGGTGTCCATGCTGACCCTTGTCCACTGCCGAAAGCACCAATAGTGGGCACGTGAGCATCAGAACTGGACCAAGAAGCTATATATATTTGGTATACTTATTATTTTATTGTGCAAAAACTTGCTAACGTCATTGCATAGGAAATAGTATCAATGCCCTGTTGCTATTGCATGTGAGTAATATGTGTTTTGAAAACATTATCCATCCAGACAGAGCATTAGGAAATCATTTACATAAGGTTTGGAGATGCAGCTGCTGTCAGTTGGCTGCTTCATCTTTGTGAACTCAACATTACACTGTACCTCATTTACAAAGCAAAATGCTCCCAACAAACATATAATCCTCTGAAGCGAAGTCATTAAAATAAACCATCCACTTGTTTCTAATGCTGGGATTCTTCTGAAGTCTGTACAGAGATGCAAACGAGCTGCTTAAATTGGACACGTCAAAGCAAACGTTCTTTCACTCTTCCATTTGTCCTGTTGTCGTCAGGCTCAAGACTCAGACAAACCTTCACTCTCTACCATCATGGTAATATCCCAATATGGTGCTGACATCCCGGGACCGGCAGTAAACTCGGAACGACTAATTTGGTCGGTGTGAATGACAGTTATGTGAAATGTAGAAATTACAGTTAACGTTCCAATCTCCTTCCGAGAATAGTTGGTTTTTCATGTCATATAATAATAATATAAAAGCCAATAAGACAAACACTTTTTTTGTTTTTTGTTTTGGAAGATGGATTCATGATGTACTTGATCATTATATACCTTTTGTTAATATTGAACAAAAAAAGTTACATAGTGTACCTTTAAGTCATAAATGAGCTATAAAGACCAAATGCGAGATATCAAGTCTCATTGTTAAATAATGCAAGGTTAAAATCATGATATTTAAAGTCACATTGTGAAATAGTAATTTCTTTTTTCCTTTGACCGGAAAATTCATTTTTATTTATTTGAAGCCACTTTCAACCTTTATGGCATTCTGCATGGCATAACTAACTGCACCTGTTCCAGCATTGATTTGGACTATAGTTAACGCTACAGATGTTTTACCCTCATTTCACCACAGAATGTCAGAGATGCATCAATAGTTCAGCCTTAACATCTCAATTCAGAGTTTTATTCAGAGAAACACCTGTGTGTGGAAAACATTGTCTACACTGGAACTGTATTTTTCCTTCCGTTCCACCACTTTAAGGTTGTTAAAGGTGGGTTTGGCACATGGCCTGTAGTCGGATCGATGCGTTAGATTGCTTTGTCTTCTTTTTTCCCAAACCGCAGACACTGATTCAGGTACAGTGAGCATAGATTGCTTCCTATTTGCATTTATTGCTGCTCATTAATTGTTTAAGCCATTGGTAATTAACTACAGAAAACTACTCTGCATTCCAGACAATTCCTTTCATTATGAATGAGAATCGGCCCCAGAATCCTCTGTGCTCGATTGTCTTTTCTGTCTTTTACTATACATTTGTCTTGAAGTCCTAGTTTTAATGATCTTTTCTGCATCTCCCCTGAGCTATTCGATCGCAGCTTGTGATCACGAAGTGTCTAAGGATGACGCAGACAGGGCTAACTCACAGTTGAGGATGGGAAGGGTTATCCAGCTCAAGACTAACAACTAATCAGAGTCTCGGAAAAACACATTGAAAGCTCATGTGACACCGTACGTTGTAATCATAACAAACCCCTAGCATTGTCTCAATAAACCACTAAATCCATGTGAAGAGCTGCAATGTGTGAGTGATGCTGTCAGAATAAAAAAAAAAAAACCAGGCCTCTTTAATACACTTGGATTCCAACCACTAACTGCAAGTATTATCACCATAAAAAAAACAGAACGTTTCAATGTGCACAGATTGTAACTCTCTGAACAGATGACTATTTGCACAAGCTACCTTTATGTACAACTTTGTTCAAACATTCAATATCTTTGGTGCAGCAAAAAGACTAACAATGCAGTGTGAAGTCTGTTTCTTAACAAAAAATAAATCTCTCTAAAGAAGGTGAAAATGGTCCCTTAACCATACTTAGAGTTAACATGACATCAAAATTGGCTCTATTAGATGTTCCTGGACATGTGCGTTTAAATCGCCATGAACGGAGAAAGAAGCTTCAGCAGCAAAATCCCCTTTCTTTCTTTTGTAGAACACAAAATAACACTTAAAAAAAAATAAAAAATTTACTCCACCGAAAAAGAAAGATCTACAGGTTTGGAACAACATGATGGTGCGTAAATGATGACAGAATTTTCATTTGTGGGTGAATTTACCTTTAATGTAATTTCCAATTTCCGTACTACACATTTAAGGCCTTCTTTATAGGATTTGACTGAAAGATATATGGTAAGACTGGATATTAGAAGCTTAATGCTTCTATTACCTTTAGAAAAGGCCGTGGATGGCCTTCCAGGGACTATACAAGTCCAACGTGGTATAATAGATGATAAAAGTCCACATTGTTTAATCTCTGTCCCATATTACTCCTCACAACCACCATATCATCCCCCTAAAGCTCCTCTAATCTCTCGCAGGGGCCGATCAGGGACAGGTCTTTACCCCACAACATATCTTAACCTATCAAGTGCACATGAAAGATGTTCTTAATTATTATGTAAGACAGAAATAATCAGTTTTTGTGAGTGTGGGATGTATCTGGCTGGTTTTAGACTCTGTGAGTCATAATGATGGATTCCAGCGGATTCCTACACTGCTGTTATGTGCGGTTGATTGCATTATTATCTAAGGTTATTTTTATAATTTTATTTGAATGCAGAGGAAAAAAGAAAAATGAAACATTGGCAGTATGATGTAATCAGATATGATACAAAACAATGTATATAGGGGACTGAGTCAAGGGAGTGAATTTCAAGTTTAAAATAATTTCTAGTTAAAAACAAACTTTATTCTTTTATTCCCATAATTCTCTTAAAACACTGCAAATTCCATGCATAAATATAGTAGGATTTTCTGCGTCTATGGTTAAAAACAACACGGCCTCACTCCCAACTCGTCACATGTTTATGCTTGGTCAGGACCCCTCTGCATTGGGGTACCCCTTTAATGGTACTTTAATGCACGGGTTACCCCTTTAATGGTACTTTAATGCACAGGTTACCCCTTTAATGGTACTTTAATGCACGGGGTACCCCTTTAATGGTACTTTAATGCACGGGGTACCCCTTTAATGGTACTTTAATGCACGGGGTACCCCTTTAATGGTACTTTAATGCGCGGGTTACCCCTTTAATGGTACTTTAATGCGCGGGTTACCCCTTTAATGGTACTTTAATGCACGGGGTACCCCTTTAATGGTACTTTAATGCACGGGTTACCCCTTTAATAGTACTTTAATGCACGGGGTACCCCTTTAATGGTACTTTAATGCACGGGTTACCCCTTTAATGGTACTTTAATGCACGGGTTACCCCTTTAACGGTACTTTAATGCACGGGTTACCCCTTTAACGGTACTTTAATGCACGGGTTACCCCTTTAATGGTACTTTAATGCGCGGGTTACCCCTTTAATGGTACTTTAATGCACGGGGTACCCCTTTAACGGTACTTTAATGCACGGGTTACCCCTTTAATGGTACTTTAATGCGCGGGTTACCCCTTTAATGGTACTTTAATGCACGGGGTACCCCTTTAATGGTACTTTAATGCACGGGGTACCCCTTTAACGGTACTTTAATGCACGGGTTACCCCTTTAATGGTACTTTAATGCACGGGTTACCCCTTTAATGGTACTTTAATGCACGGGTTACCCCTTTAATGGTACTTTAATGCACGGGTTACCCCTTTAACGGTACTTTAATGCACGGGTTACCCCTTTAACGGTACTTTAATGCACGGGTTACCCCTTTAATGGTACTTTAATGCACGGGTTACCCCTTTAATGGTACTTTAATGCGCGGGTTACCCCTTTAATGGTACTTTAATGCATGGGGTACCCCTTTAATGGTACTTTAATGCACGGGGTACCCCTTTAACGGTACTTTAATGCGCGGGTTACCCCTTTAATGGTACTTTAATGCACGGGGTACCCCTTTAATGGTACTTTAATGCGCGGGTTACCCCTTTAACGGTACTTTAATGCACGGGTTACCCCTTTAATGGTACTTTAATGCACGGGTTTCCCCTTTAATGGTACTTTAATGCGCGGGTTACCCCTTTAATGGTACTTTAATGCACGGGTTACCCCTTTAATGGTACTTTAATGCACGGGTTACCCCTTTAATGGTACTTTAATGCACGGGTTACCCCTTTAATGGTACTTTAATGCGCGGGTTACCCCTTTAATGGTACTTTAATGCACGGGGTACCCCTTTAATGGTACTTTAATGCACGGGGTACCCCTTTAATGGTACTTTAATGCGCGGGGTACCCATTTAATGGTACTTTAATGCGCGGGTTACCCCTTTAATGGTACTTTAATGCGCGGGTTACCCCTTTAATGGTACTTTAATGCACGGGGTACCCCTTTAATGGTACTTTAATGCGCAGGGTACCCCTTTAATGGTACTTTAATGCACGGGTTACCCCTTTAATGGTACTTTAATGCACAGTATTTTTAGCAGGGTGCCCCATTCATTTCAATTGTTTGCCTAATGCGGCAGATCAAGACGCATTTAATTATTTGCATTTGTAAAAGAAGACATGATTTTATGAATATTTATAGGATACTTTTATATTTTGGAGCAACTAACCCAACTCCTACCCTAAACCTACCCACTTCACAACAGTGTAAAACACATAACAGGCAAATAAAAGTACAGGTCACCAGTATTTATTACAAAAAACGACCAAAACAGTATACAAGTATTTGTTGATTGTTGCATTCCAAGTCTTCTGAAGTCATTCGATGTCTTCATTTAAAGAACAGAGTTGATCCTAATGTTTTAATCGCTGAAATGATGATCCCGCCGCTCCATGAACGCACTCATTTATATCTTATTCAAATGATACACATGACTCTTTAGCATGACACAATCGGTCACAAGACACATGAGAGCCAATTACATTTTACAATCAATGCTGACGTAATGACGCATTTGGTCATGAGACATACGAGAGCCCTTGGAATTTCACTATGAAATCTGATGTAACGCTTCTTCAGGCGGCTATTTTTAAAATGTAATGTGTGCATGATCATCGGCATATGGAGACTGATCACTTTTGGGGATTTTCTTCACGCAAGTCAGTCGTTTGTCTTTGGAACGGAATATTTGTAGCCTGACAAGCCAGACCCACATCAAGATGTTTGGTCTGGAAACTCACCATAGACGGGGCTCAATCCGAGGGGCGGGATAAACGGTTGTCTTTCAAACTCCCTCTGCACGCGATAGGATAGCGCTACACCAACCAGAGCAACGAAGGTGAAACAGAGCTTGTCGATAGATTAAACATTCGCCGTATCCGGTCGGCTAAACTCCGAACACATCTTCCCTTTTTAAGAATGACTTCAGTGCCGTTCTTTTCTCAGAGAAAAGCTCAACTCCAAGTCTTCCAGAATCGCAGTCAAAGCTGATTCAAAAGACCGCCGCCGTTCGCCAGTTTCTGTGTTTACTAGAAGCACACAAACCCAACTCGACCGTCGTCATTATGGCCCCGCCCGACGACTCTATACACGATGTGATTGGCCCGTCCAGATTGAGAGGAATGCAGCTCAGAAGGGTATTGAGAGTTCCTAGACGACACTTGCAGGCAGATTAAATTTGCTGCCACTAGGGTGCGTCTATATTTCTAGGCTAGAATATTTGTACTTTTTGAATAAAATGTGCATGCAGTCGTACCTGCATGTTTTATTCTGTGTTTTATATCATAATTAACAAATGGGTGGGTCTAGGGATGGGATCTAACTAGTGTGAATAAAAATAAATGTAAATAAAAATATACTCCAACATGTCATAATGGCAATATCATAACCCAATATATAATTTCATTATGATGATATGCCCAACGCCACATAAATATTGTGACGCCAAAGGTTTCTAATTGAAATGAATGAAGCACCCTGCTCGTCGAAAAATTATGACGCAGTGATTAAAAAGTGACGCAGAGGGGTCCTGACAGAGCGTCAAAATGTGACGAGTTGTTTTTAAAAATTTAACATCTTTCTTTTTCCCCTGAGTGAATCACAGCCATGTCCACATATGTAGTATCAGTTTTATTATTTTATTTAATTATATAAAATTATAACATTTTCTGCAGATAATATTTTAATATTTGGGTAATACAATGAAAGCCAACAATTTGTCTTTACACTATGAAAATACATAGGTGCCTTCATATTTTAAAATAGGAGATTAGGCATATCCTTCTTAGACATATTTAAAACACCCGGTCTAGGTTATAATGATAGTAACGGTGACCAGATATCACATAATGCAAGGGATTAAAGTCTTGACTCATTCATAAAACACGAGCAGAACAAATTTGTATGTAAATCATTTGTGAAAGCATTCTTTTGTAAATTGTCACATTGAATTGAACGAGTCAATTTATGTAAGAATGGCATTTTGATTTGCACAGAAATTCATTCTGCTCATGTAGCATGAACGAAGTGAATTGGTCTCTTAATTCTTCAAACCTGCAGATATATTTAGAATTGCTTTAGTGGTCTGCATGAGCCTGTCACCAAAAATATGCACAGAACTTGCTGGAGGACACGCATGAACACAACAAAGAGAGCTCCGACCCCGAAGAAACGTGCCACTTAGCCCTTTCGCGCTCTTCCTACTTTGGGGACAGCCCTCTCAATGTCCACCGTGTCCTGTCCTGAACCTGGACAGATGCTATGTTTAATGCCTTAATTCTGTCCGCTGTCAGCAATCCAATCTCTCTGATACTTCAACACAGATTCCAATTTAAAAAGAGCCTCTGATCCAATTTGGAGACTGGCAGCTTCCCAGTGCTCATGCATGGAGAGCCGTTTGTACGAGCTAGGCTTCCGCTAAGGGCTCCCGGGCACACGAGTGCTAGTATTTAATTAAGTAGCAATTAGGATGAAAAAGAGACTACAGTGCTCCGATTTATGTTCATAGCAGAAGAGTACAACTCAAGACTACACACACACACGCACGCACACACACACACACACAAACACATGCATATATTTTATATATATTTATATATATATATATATATAAGTCTCTGCAGTTTTGTAATGTTTTCTCTTCATTATTTGGCCCTGGTTGCCTTCTTTCCCCGAGCTCCCTAAAGATGTCCATGTCAGCCAAGCCAGCGTGCAGCCAAACGAGAAAAGAAAGAAAAACACTTAAGGCAAAAATTACACATCTGTGTTAACTGCAAGATGAAGCAGAGGGTATTTCTTGGAAGGCGAAGGATCATTATCGTAGTACAATTTAAGCATTGGTAGGAACATAAAATGCATGCTTTCTCCCAACCCAAACCGGAGAAAAACAAGAGACAACGTGATTTTAATGGGAAAAGACTGAATTATTGATGAGAAAATGGGTGTCCCACTGTTACCAAAATGGAATCTCTACCATGACAAACAGCAGAGCAACAACGCAATCAGAGCAGACAGCAAAACAAAGCCCGGACACATTAATGTGGATTTATGCGCACAGCCTCGTGCATTATGTTAAACTGACGTGGAATGAGACTACAGTAGCTTCAGTGATGGGTTGTAATCAAGAATGGAAAAACTGTCTGTGTTGCTCATTTCTGGCACCGGCAGGCAGAATTTCAGCCAGTATAATCGTCCGTATCTGTCCCGTCTTCTCTGCGTCAGCTGGGACGGTTTGGGCCGCTCTCAGAGGCGCTTACATTATTGCTAAAATGAAGAGCTGATCTCTCCCTCACGATATTCTGATGAAACTCGCAGCTAGGGCCGGTTTACTTGCTTGTCTGAAGGAGCGAGATGGAAGTGAGAGAGTGAGACTTTTTTTCTCCTAGAAATAACTGAACTCAACAGCAACGCTAAAAGAATCCCAGCCAAGAAAATAGACATCAGCCATGGCTTATACTCGGACAACAGCATGCAAATATATGACAACATACGGTGTAATGAATAATACAAACACATTTTGCTCTACAGAGAAGCGGATGTTGTTTTTGCCTTTAGCTTTTATCAATAATGAAATGTCCAAGACTATATGACAGAACCTCAGGGCAGCGCTGTGGACATTGTGGTCACAGGGAATGTGTCTTTTTCCACATAATAAAGAATGTCACCCTCTGCACTCCGTGATGACAAATGACAACCTGATTCTGTGCTCGCAATCGCTGTTCACCCTCTTTGCCTTTTCAACGACGGCCGCCCAGCCCGCTAAAGCATTAGAAGCGACTTTGTAGATCAAAAAGAGCGTCCGAATAAATAGGCGGTAAAAGGAGAAGGGGGAAATTCGAGGAATTTACACTGGAGAGAAAAATGATAAGAGCTTGAGGGAGGGGGTCAAGGAGAGAGAGAGAGAGAGAGAGAGAGAGAGAGAGAGAGAGAGAGAGAGAGAGAGAGAGAGAGAGAGAGAGAGAGAGAGAGAGAGAGAGATTGCTGTGGTTGCCATGGAAATGTTAATTCAATTCCAAGGCTAGAGGTTGGGAAAAAAGACAACTCCTTATCACTTTGACTTCTGTTTCTCACAGCCACGAACCAAATGGCTTGCTTGCTTGACGCTGTTGTGCTGATGGCACTCACGTCTAACATTCCTGACTCTGACAGTCCCTCCCTTTACTTGTTCTCATTAAATTAAGAATCCTTCGTGATATTTGCTCATAGAAGAACATAACAATCAGAGTCCATTTGCTGTGCAGACATTTTTGAGGTGCCCACAATGGTTCATTAAATAGCCTGATAAAAAGTTAAGAGAAGAAAATACAGTTACAAAATAATTCTTAACATTATTGATTCGGGGAAGACTGTGCAGAGTGCAAATTGGACCAAATGACCTTTGGAGGCTCAGCTTGTGGATTTTCATTTGCTGTTATTCATTTAAAGAAGATATGCTTTAATAAACAGTACATTTCAGCGGACAGCTTTGATACTTATTTTTTTCAGTTCAACGGATATCAGTTCAAGAGGGCAAACTTCAATTATGCAATGCATGTATTCATTGGAGAGATTATTTAAACTTTCTTTAAATTATGAAAAATATCTCATCTCGTTCTTTCTCTCTATTTTTGACACAAAAGAAGCTACACAGAAAGTATTTTTAATACTTTTAAGGCCAGCTTGTGCCAGCACAAATCGTCCTTTGGTGTAAACAAAAAAAAAATTGTCAGAATTTACTAAAAGCAGTGAAAAATGAGCGCTGAAAAGGCATGGACAGAGTTGTTTGTGCTGCTTACCGTATTGTGTATGCATTAAGTTTCACTTTCAGATGCTAAACGTATGGGAGGAGAATATTTAAATGAATAATGCAAGGTGATATACCAAAGTTTGAGCTAGTCGATTTACTGGATAAAAAGTATGTCTAATGGGTCCTGCACACTGTGCGATTTTTCAAAATCCTTTGCGAATGTCCCTTGTCAGACTGTAGGAACATGATCGCCATGTCACACTGTAAGATCTCAGTTGACACTAATGTCAGACTGCACGATAGTGAAGGCACGCTAAAAACAGACGCGCGCAAGAAAACTCACCCGGAGTTTTATATCATCATTGAATGACGCGTTCAGTGACAGTGAGCTGCATTACACGCGGGGCTGAAATGCTGGCTACAAAGAAATCTTTAGTACTCGTTTTGGTCATAGTTTGTCTTGAAAAACGGAGATATTTGACTGTCGTCGTAGGAGAAGTCACACTGCAGGATTGTGTGCCAAATCTTCTGACACTGCCAGAATTTCGTCTGAGGTAAAATTTGATCGCAGCGCTCATTAATCGGCTGCCGGTGAACATGTCAAACTAATGACCAAAGACGTCAGATTTTAGCCTAGGATCAGAGGAATGTTTTAGGATTTGCTAAATTTGTCCCAGACGGCCAAATCGTGGCCAAAATCGCACAGTGTGCACCCGGCTTTAAGGCTTGTTTACACTGGGATGATTATCGCACGCGTGCTTATCGCTTATCGAGGTTTAATGCCTCACGGGTAAACGAAAGGTGCCAATGTATGCGCATCAGCGTGCAAAACTGCAGCCAAAAAAGCTATGTCTGAACACAAAAAACTTTATGACAAACACCACAGCGACTACAAAATTCTTGATAAGAGGGAGTTATGAGAGAGAAATTGCAGATCGAAAAAAGTGTAAAAGAAATTCAGGTCTCCAATTTAAAATGTTCTAGTGACTGATCACATCTAAATGTTTTAGTTGGCCAAATTGAATTTCTGTGAATTAAAATGCATCAATTCACAGAAATTCAATTTGGCCAACTGAAAAATTTAGATGTGATCAGTCACTAGACAATTTTAAATTGGAGACGTTGGATTCGATGGTGAGTTTCCATCAAATCCTATTTGATCTGCAATCAAATCAAAAGCGCCATCTACTGTCAGGGAGGGAATTTGCACATTCACTCTGTGCATCACCAGTAAAAATCAATTGAATATGAACGATAATCGTTTATCAATTGGCGATAATCACGAGGCTTTTAACTAGACGCTAATTTGGTTGGTTGTTATGGAAATGATCTAGCTGTGTTTAGCTAATTTAATCTGTTTAGTAAATCTGGCCCTTAGTGAACTAACTACTCCAGCCATTAGTCTTCAGTGTTATATCATCCTGCTGATATTTTTGTGGAAAGCATACTTTTTTTTCCAGGATTCTAGTTTCTGTAATATGATTGTCATTACTGCATACATAACCATGTAAACCTCAGACAGATATAGGTAAAACTCAAATCACTCCAATTCTCCTATTCCCTCTCTTATTCTTGCACTGTTATTCATTTCCTATATTCTTTCTGATGGATATTTGCACCAAGCCAATGGTAATACGAGGAAGATCTGTCTTTTCATCTGGAACAAAAAACCATCTGTTCCCTGTGGAGGCAAATATTAAGACAAGGAAAATGTGAAATAATAGACATCAGAGACAGAGAGGAGAAAAAGACAGGGGTAAATGGGATGTAATGAGTGAAGCTGAAAGAGGGTTGTTGAGAGACCTATGGAGAAAAAGAGAGAAAGAGAAAGAGAAAGAGAGACACTGGTGACACAGCTTTATGGTGACACTGCTTTCTATTTCCCTGTTCTCTTGCTATGAATGTGAGTGTTTTTTGTTGCCTTTGAAGTGACTAGAAATTGTGGACAGACAGTTGATCAAGACAGATAATTGGCCTATTATAATTACTATTATACTATTATAACATAAAAGGTCATGGTGAATGTTTATCTAAGGTCAGGCACATGTCCAAGCACTGAAATTCATTCAAAGATTATTTTGTGATATTGCTTTTATATGAAAAAGCATATTCAGTAAAAAGGAAGTTAACATTGAATAACTTGCGATTTAGATGCAATATTGGCAGTTACTTTGTTTATTGTTGCTCTTTCAACAAAAATAGTTTTAAACCAATCAGCAGAGTGCATGATTCAAAGTCTTATAAGGGCAGCCATTAAATTGGTTTCTGAATGAATTCATGAGTTTGTTTGAATGAATCAGCTAAGTGAATGACTCGATTCCCTCATGAAGACAGTCTCTTGTTTAGTTCATGAATTAAATCAGTGCTTTGATTCAAAGACTCACTCAAAGACAACAATTTGTTTAGTTAATGATTGTATTCGTTTCTATCAGTAACTAACAGGTTAAATTAATAATTTAATGGCTCAATCTCTATTTCTGGTTATAATAATAATAATAATAATAATAATAATAATAATAATAATAATAATAATAATAATAATAATAATAATAATAATAAAAAAGGATCAAGATGCGTCCGAATCTAATGTTTGCTTCACTTCCTGTCTCCTGAGAGACCTTCATCTGATCGATTTTTGAAGGCAGTGTACATGTGTCCGTCGCTGCCTTTAATATCCCACAATCCTGTGCTTTCCATTCAGCTGGGGAAAAAATATGGCATCCAGAAGTTGCATTTGCGTGTCAGTTTGTTTACCAACATATTACACTTCTGATGTGAGAAATCACTACTGTAGTACTTAAATATGTGGTTAGTTCTCACCAAAGCTCTCTCTATTTTGCTGTAGCTCATTAAACTGTTACACTGCCTTAGAAGTCTGTCCGAAATTAGTTTCATGAGATGCCTTCATGCACAAAACGCTGCCCAAAGTCATTGGCTGATGAGGCAGCGAGGCAACGAGTCAGCAGCCTAGGTTTTCGGACGCAGCCATTGACACTGCATGGAGTCATTTCTGTATGAATCAGTGTGTTTGAACGAGTCTATTGTGAGTGAACTAATGTCTCTATGATTCACTCAGAAAGACAAAAAAATCCCTAATAGAATATAGCTAATAACATAAATCACTAGAACACAAACACCAACAAGTGAAATGATACAAACAGTGAAAAGTCCCAGTGATGTTGGATTGTATATCACTGCTCTTGGAACTAATCGGATTAGATGAAAACATAATGATCACCTGATGAATGAGCAGGAAGGACCATTTCCCCATCTGATCATTAATCTCAAGATCAGACAGATTCCACCTTCCACTGGCCATTTCTAACAGCAAAGCAGAACATAAATTGGCCTAGCAAAATGACTTCTCCCAGCTGAACACATGCTGCCATCAACAGATGCCCTCCAGGCTGTTTAGCGAGGTGTGCTGAAATTCGCTATTACAATGAAGCATTGACCTTGATCCTTTTATTCAACTTGATGAAAATCAAAGTCCTCTCCCAGCGGTTGAAGAACAGCAGAGAGCCAGGCTGGTGTGGGCGAATGTATCAGATTAGGTGGGAGCTTTAGAAAGGGCGCTAGCTTTCTATTAGCCTGTGTAAGTGTGTGTTTTTAAAACCTGTACTCACAAACTAAAGTACTAATGAAAGCAAATGAGTAATGATGACTGTAAATATCTAGGGAAAGTCTAAAGATGTGTTACAGGAGGACCGCTAACACACACGCTGCCCAAGTTGTGCCGGGCCAGGATTTAATCCAGGACTAATTACAGTCCTAAAAGCCTTCAGATCGATAATGGGTACGTGAGGGAAGCAAGGGCTTGGGAATGTTTCTTGTTGTGGAAAAGACCTAATTTGTCAAATGAAATCACACCGCTTTTTCAACCTGCTAAACCAGATCTACAGCCCAAATCCTCCTCTGCTGGTTTAGCAGCTCTCTTTTCCATATCATGTCCAATTTGTTTGATCCATGCAAATTTCCCGCAAACTACATTTGACACTTGCTTTTCAAGCCAGAAGTTGGTGAAAAAAGGGCAAAGGAGGCGGTTATGTAAGCAGGTTTTTACATACACACGAGCGCGACGGTATCTCGCACCGCAGCTGTGCGCCGTCACCTAGGCTAACCTGTGGCAGAGCGATTTACAAATGGTGCTTTCTCCGCCCGCCAGGGGGAAATATTTATTTTTTCTTATTTCTATCTGCAAGATGATCGATCAAAGCTGCTTGTTTGAAGATAAGGCTAGTGATGGCAAATCCGCTTGAGTAATTGTGCAGTTAAAGATTGCCACAGCGCAACCTCTCCATCACTCTCCACAATCAAGCTGATAAATCCTTCTGTACCCCACCCTCCCACCCCCCCATCCGCCGGCATCTGACTGCGCACCCATACTTCATTTTGGCTGAGGGGATGTGGTGTGGAAAACTCCGGAACCGAACGCCGACTGCATAAGGAGGGAGCGGCCTCCTACTGCACAATTTCATATGCTTCTGCTCTGTTTATCACAGGACATCATGACTTTCTAACAACGAAAACATCCCACAGAGGGAATAAATCAAGAGAAAGAAAATTACTATGCACGTTTTTTTTATTTATTTGTACATCCACTTTACAAGTGACCCTTCATGACATTGTCTTTTCCCCCCCGCTAGTTTCACATGATGTGTGATTCATTTGTTCTCTCGTTTTCTCTCAATTATTGTTTTTCCTTGTCAGGGAGCAGTGCTCCAGTGTTAAAGCTGTACATCATCAACAGGTCTCTCTCAATACATAATGCAAAAACTGATAATATAGCACAAATAGATACACAACATAATGAGAGCCTAATTTTGTAGTAAATGAGGAAAAAAGCACTAGTCCAGTTTGTTTCTTATTATAACTTAGCATTAAAATTATGCTTGTGCAAAGTAAAACAAATTTAAAGTCAAAATGATTACATAAATATACAAATATAAGATAATAGTCAAAATTATAACATACAATGAGATAAAAAATTCATTTTGTTCACAGCTTTTATAATTTCAACTTTTAACTCATTTTGTTGTCTCAAAATTTTGACTTTTTATCTGATAATTTCAACACTTTTTTTTATAATTATGATATTTTGTCACATAATTATGGCCAACCAAAGCATTTTCTTGGTACAAAACACTGCACATTTCTGTGACATTAGAATTTCAATGGACCACTTTAGACATTCTTCTAACTATAAGTAACTTTGCAACTACATTTTAACTACAAGTCATTTAGTCTGCCTGCTTAATATCTACTAATACTTCATTTTGATGGTCCCCCAATAGACATTCTACAAACTATACTTTGTTACTTTGTAGCTACATGTCAGTGCAGCAAGTAGTCCACTAACGGCAAGTTGAAACAGAACCCATGTGCACTTTTTTGGAGTACACGTGAAACCAATATGAAAATGAACAAAACACAGCAATGGCATGCCTTATATGAACCTAAACATTAACCAGAATTAACTTGAACATGATAGCGACTCACCGACAGCAGCTTACATAAACGTGTCAGTCTCCATGCAATTAAAAGACTACAATTTCTGTTGAATTGGCACAAATAGTTGACCTACCCAGATGATCCTTTTGACTGTAGCTATGATCCTGGAAAATGCAATTGGAATACACATATTTATTCATGACAACATCTCATCGAACATGAAGCAATGGCTCTTGGTGATTTTTACACTGAATTTGACAATGCATATACTGTGTATATATTTCAACTTGTTTTCTTCCAACAAATCACATTAAAGGGGTGATGAATTGAGAAATCAGCCTTCCTTTCAGCCTTTTATATATAAAAGGTCATTGTAATAAAAGATTTGCTGTAAGTTTCAGATCTGAAAACTACACCAGGCCCAGAAAACGAGGCTCTCAAATCAATGACGTATTAGAAGGGTACAACGCTGCCTTTATGCTAAACTGATCGCGTTACCGAGCAATAAACGTGCCGAAGATAGCAAGATAATCATTTGTAAACAAGACACAGGTCGACACTGGATTTGTAGATATATTGAGATTAAAACACAATGCTGTGCCTTCTATATTGGATACGAGAGGAATGGTTTTTTTTTAAATATGCGATAGGCTAATGGCAGCATTAAATCTACTGAACAATTCTCCTATTCTATTTATCAAAGATATTGGCAGGTCTAGTAAAAATAACGCTTGATCCTGTAACACACAGAGAGAAGAAAATTATAATTACACAAGCAATTTTGCTAATGTGACTTTTCACGCCTATAATTAGGTTTGTCCTTGAGTCTTGTCAAAACGTTCACGAAACTCAACATCCAAAGCATAAAATATGAGATTTACATGGCAGGTGCAAGGGATTTGTTTTATTCTGAGATTAGTAATAGACAGAGTGTGTCGGAGGCTAATGAGTTCTGATGATGCAAACTCGTTCTAAGTTTATCCTCATTTATTGAAAATGAGAGCTTTATATATATATATATAGAAAATGCTATAATTAAGACCTTGGACAGCTGTTCTATCGTATTCCATTATTACACTGGTCGTTGGACACTGACAGAGGTATACAAATGGGAATGCTGCACAAGACTAAAATCTATCTTTCGTTCTGCTTCTTGATACACTGTACATAAAATGGGTCTCATTCCCCATAAGAGAGCACACAAATTACACAAGCATAACATTTGTGTGGAATGGTAAGAAATTGGATTAATATTATGTTATAATTTTAGTTCTAATGTTCAAATGGGAGGTCAGCTGCTTTTCTAGTTTTGCCGGCATTATCAAGGCAAGATTATCTATAGTCAGAGCAACGCACTGTCACCAGAGCAACGTCGCTGCTGCCATGCTTTCATGAGACCAAAGCAGATTTTCATTTTATCTTGTGTTACAGATTTTATTGTTAGCATTGCAAGCAGCCTAGTAGAACGTGTGACACTATGACTTATCCTTGGACTTATCCTGGACTAAGATGGAATGAACATAATTCAACCTTGTTGGGATAGATTAAACGTGTTCAAATTGTTTGATAGTTTATCTTATCCAGAGTTCTGTAGGTTACGAGGTGGAGCCGCCTTGGATCAAACTGGTTGGTCCAGCACATCCCACAAATGCTCAATTAGATTGATATTTTGGGAACTTGGAGGCCAGAGCAACACTTTGAACCCTTCATCGTTCCTCAGACCATTCCTGGACAATATGTGTGGCAGGGTGCATAGCCCACTGAAACAGGTCACTTCCACTAGGGAATACCATTGTCAGGAAGGGGTGTACCTGGTCTGCAACAATGTTTAGTCAAATTTATGTCAACATTGATGGCTGGACGCAAGGTTTCCCAGCAGAACAAAGCTCAGAGCATCACACTCCATCCACTAGCTTGTCATCCTCTCCTTCCCCAGGTTATGGTGCACACGTACACAGCCGTCTATGTGTAAAGAATACAGAACTCAATAGACTAGGTCATCTTCCACTGCTCCAAGGTACGTTCCTGACATCCGATTATAGGCACTTTCGATGGTGGACAGGGGTCATTATATGCACTCTTGTTGTGTCACATTCCTCCAATAACCATCATTCAAATTTTGTGTGAATTGTGCCACAGTAGACCTTCTGTTGGCTCGGACCAGATGGGATAGCTTTTGCCGCCCAACACCCTGTTGCTGCATGGTTTTGGTTCATCCCTATTGGACTACTGTTGGTAAGTTCTTACTACTGCTGACCGGGAGTAACCCACAAGCCTAGCAGTTTCAGTGATACTCTGACGCAGTCACCTTGCCATTACAATTTGTCCCTTGTCAAAGTCGCTCAGATCTGAATTACTGATTACGAGAACTGATTGTTTGCTTACAATCTAATCAACCCAGACCTTAAATTTTGTGGCCTTGTTAGGAGATTATCAATGATAATCGCTTTACCTGTGACTGGTCATAATGGTTTGGCACATCAGAGTATAGGCTGTTTCTCAATATGCATTCTTAAGCGATCTTGCATCCTTGTGTTGTCATACCCTGTCCACATCAACCGTCGAAGTTCAATTCCAATACTCAAGAACGCAAGTACAGAGGACGCATGAAAATACCCAGATGTGTTCTTGATATAGAGAATGCATCGAATGCAGACTTGAGGGAACTGAAGTGTAAGAAATCTGAGAAAACGGTGCGACTGGTCGCTGTAAGGAAGCCTGTAAGCTTTAAACTTCTTGTTCTCACTTACAGATTCCCACTGCAAGCTCACAAATACGTGAAAGCTCTTGAAAGTAAACATTTGCTTTGCTTAATTGTGAATTAAAGAAAGCCTGCAGTATTATGTATTGGCATAATAAAAATAATCTTAACGTTGACAAATCATAGGGTACTGAAACAAGGTGCCAATATTGCACCAGTACCTATAACCAGTATGTAAACAGACATGGTGGTGCCCATCGTGCATTATAGATAAACTAAAATTATCATTATAAAGGGTTATAATAAATAACAAAACACATTCACTTACACATTTCTGAAAATCAGAATCTCAGATATTTTGAATAAAAAATAAATAAAACGACAAATCTGTCATACAGCACTTTGTGCCACATGAGAAGCATGACGTGTCACCATGGAAATAATAAGGCGATGCTTTCTAAAACATATTATGGATGATATTGTCATCATATTTCTGCAGAAGAATTGCTGAAACTTGAAGCTGGTTTGTAGCATACCATACCACACATACAGACTATGTTGCTGTTATTATACAAACTATGAATCCCCTGTTATTAGTACTGTTATACTGTGTTAAATTAGGCCTATTGTAGTTGGGTTACGTGGCTTTATGGTGAATTTAAGTGCATTTTATTGTGTTTTGTATTCATATATATATTTATTCTAATTCTATATTTTTTCTTCAATAAAAAAACCCTTCTCTAATGTCATTCACTGTCGTTTTGTGTGTCTTTTTTTAAAGTATTGGTTTTGTACCTGTATTGTAAAAAAAAAAAAAAAAAAACTAAAACCTACATACACTCTAAAAACTAATTCAGAGGACCTTTAGTCATTACTTAAATATATATATTGTTGTGAAATAAAAAATCAAGTTCTGAGAAACTATTAGACTTTTTAATTGTAATTGTTATTTTATTGAGTTGGGATGACACACAAATTATGCCTATTGATGAAATATACTATCATGACTTGTCAGAGTTTAATATTTTCAGTTAATCAAGAAACAATTTAATTTTAAGTTCTGTTAATGTAAAAAACAATTTGATGACGTGCAAACAGCTAGCCCACAGTTTCCGCGCGCAAGGCCATGCAACGAGACGAGTGAAGCATGTGGTGAATGGTAAGTTGTTTTATGCTTAATTACACATATTCGCATTCGCTCATTCAGTTGGTGACAGCCTTCAGTGGTCGGCAACTGGCGGCCCGCGGGCCAAAAGTGCATGGCCCGCCAGCGATAATATCTGGCTCGCGGCGCGCCCGCATCTGCCGAATCTGGCAGATTGTTTTGATAGCGGCTGGTTCTGAAATATATCTGTCAGTGTAACGGAGGCGAGTTAATGAGAACTGTGCAGGTAAACTCCCGTTATTTCAAGAGACGATCACTTCGTCTAGTGGCCAGTGGAAAGTTACACAGCATTTAGTCTCATCGTTAGAGCGTCAGACTCCCGTGCAGAAAAGACCCGAGTTCGAACCTCGCTCAGAGCGGGCAATGCGAATTTATTTCAACATTCAATCAATTTTGTCTTTAGTGATTTTGCCTTTTTTTTTTTAAATACAGCAACGTTTTAGCAGTAATGTTTTATTTTAGGATAAATTCAGAGCTTTCAATTTGAAAAGTTCTGAAAGACATTCAAGAGTCTGTGGAATAGATCGCTAGACACGCCTCTAAAAGAGCCTCATGAAATGTGTGGTATGATGACAAAACGAACAGTGAAATATTGAAACGTTTGATTATATCGCGAGGCGTCAGCACCAACACGTGAACAATAACAACTCAAATTCAGCTACCTTTTTATCAAAAAATATTGGCAAGAACCAGCAAAAAGGTGCCATGCTTAGATTAGACACACCAGCTTTGCATTCACAAAACCAGGTAGGGTGCATGCACAGATGTCTTCCCATTCTTCTTTGTATGCCCTGTTTTCGCTGTTAACTTTCCTCTTTAGACTCTTTGATAGTGCTATCTTAAATGTTAACATCACTAGTCTGCACTCGATGTAGTAGCCTAATCGTTTAGCCTGCCTCTAAAACGCAAACGATTGCAAAAAAATGCAGTTTACTACGTGAGGATGCCAAGGAATAATTCTGAGCTAAAAGTAAGCTACATGACGTCAAATAAGTATTACAATAGGTTCCATGTGTAACAAGCAAATTAAAATACATTTATAATTCACAATATGGAAAGTGGAAATAATAAAACATAGTTCGTTAAGAGCAATCAAACATGCCAATAATGGGCTTATTCAAATCCTCTTTTATGTTTTGACTTATTTTTATTTATTTATTTATTTATTAAATTATCCCTTGACTATATTCTGGCCCGCCATCTAGTGGCATTTTTTTTTGGCCCATGGCCAAATATACTTGTAACCAAATACTGAAATCTGTAAGTCCTTACTCTGAAATCTGCGCAGTGTTGATAGTAACGTTATAACTAGTCTGTGTGCCGAGGAGGTAAAGTTAGCTAACGTTATAGCTGTAGCCTGTCACTAATTGAGCTAACTTAGCTACACTATTTGTTCAGATACTTTGCTCAAAACCAGTCGGAATTATGTAGGGCCCAATGAATTACGTTTTATTTTTTCCTAAATTTCGTTTTATTTATTTCTCCAAATTTCGGTTTTTTTTAACCTTCTGCTCGTATTTTACCACAAAAAAAGTGTGTTTTACAGCCTGCTCTCGTCTGTTAAGAATTTATTTTGGAGAACCATATTTCATAAGGTTTAATATTCACGTTAAGACCGTGAATGTGATAATTAGTTAAACACATGGGTTACAGTGGGGCTGGGCGATAAAACGACATGTCTCGAGATAGACATGTAATCAATAGGCTATTAATAAAAATGCGTTCGATAAAACGTTCGATATATATTTTTTATTTATTACATATACGTTATATTTTTCTTCGTCGGAACAAACGGGAGGCTGAGTGTGGCTAAAGATTTTTTCTCACGGTCATGACAGAAGAGCAAAAACATGGTAAGCCTGAATATCATTAGGGAAAGAAAAAAAAATCATTAATGGTGTCTGTTTATATTTAAAAAATTGCCTCCTGGAAAACACAGGAAAAATTATTTTCTATAGGACAGGGCTCAACTTAATTATTAAGCTCATGTTACTTAGAAATGTGTTTTATTGTGGCCAAAAAACTTTTTCACCTAACTTAAAACATTATGTTGGATCAACTTAATTACTTGCATTCATGTAGAAAATTATTAAGTTCATGGTACCTAAAAATGCATTTTTATTGTGGCCTAAACTTCTTCACCTAACTTAAAACATTATGTTGGATCAACTTAATTACTTGCATTCATGTAGAAAATTATTAAGTTCATGTTACTTAAAAATGTGTTTTATTGTTGCATAAAAGGTAATTCACCATACTCAAAATATCGTTTAGAATTAATGTAATTCTGCCAGTAGTCTTAACATTAAAATTCTAGTGGAAAACGTTAACATATTTTTTTTTGTTGACCCAATGTTTTATTTTTTAGAGTGTATAGCCTACTCATTTTCATAAATACATGCAGTAAAAAGGGTTAAATTAAAAATAAAACAATGAGACGTTTTAATAGGTTGTGACATTTGTTTTTGATGTTATATTGTATTTATAGTGCATTAACCGCTGCTTATGCTGGAATGGTCAGTTGAACAACAAGATCGCAGAAAATCCCAGTTCTCACAAAGATGCATCTCGCATCCTCCCGAGTTCGTTCTTTTAAAGTCGCCTGGTAAGAGCGGTCAAGAACACAAGTCCGTTCTCTGCATTCACATTCTAGGTTGACCACCTGTCTTTTTTGTCTCACCTGTCCTCCTGGCTTTTGCGGCACAGTCCCAAAAATGGAAGCTTTGTCTTGCAATTTTCAATTATGTCTGTATTATTGTATTTCTTCCCTGAAATTACAATAACACATTAGGAAATATAATCCTAAAACGTTGCCATCCAATTTTCGCCGCCATCATGTTGGTTGTGTAGCTAGAGCAGGGAAAACAACCAACCAATGGATTTATATTTTCAGCTGATGACGACTGCGTGGACGAAGCAAAGAAACCAGTGTGGACCTCATCAAAACTCCTGATGAGCCAGGACTGCTTCTAGACACTGTTGGATCCAACAAAAACATACAAGTTCAAGATGCACCGAATCCACTAAAACACATTTAATGTTTTTCATAGTCTAATAAAGGGAAATAAAGTCACTATAAAGAAATGTATTTTAGTATAAAATAAGATTTATACCTTTACCAGCCTGTTATTCATTTCATTATATTTAGTAGACTTGTCCCGTAGAGTAAATCATATTGTAGCCATCACTTGAACCTGGGCAAACTTCTGGGAACCTGGGAGTGTAAGTCACAGATCCGGTCACAGATATCCAAGCTTACTGACAATTTAAAATCATCCAACGTGATGGCAAATAGGCTTTCTAGCTGATGTGATAGTAGTAGCTTCATTATAATAATAATAATAATAATAAATTTTATTTATAATGCACTTTATATTAAACAAAATCTCAAAGTGCTAAAACACATATCTCTCACATATGTGTCCCTCATTGTTCCGTAATACTGTTGTGCAACAGAGCAATATCCAGGTGCTCACCCTAATATAGATACACTTTATATAAAATGTTTTCAAATCTTTAGAAACAAAGAAACTGTAGAAATGGTACATACAATATATTGCTGCCTTGAAATTTAAATAAGGGCATAATGATGATATCAAGTTTCAGCTGGTTTTGGGAATGGCATACTTGACTTGACCTTAAATATCTCGGTCGAGAACTTGGGGACACATTTGACAAATGGCTGTACAGGAGTGGTTGAGCAGAAAGTCCTTGCAGGCATATGGTTTGGGCGTGTATTATTGTACTAAGTACCTGTGGGCATGTGTGCCCTCATTTAGAATAATCTGGATTCATTAAAATGAAGGTGGAAAATTTGTATGAGATACTTTTCTGTGCAGAAAAACACATAACATGTATGCCATTATTAATGAATGAGACCAAATTCATTAATATCCGAGTAAAATGTCCTGTCAAGCGGTTTGTGCTGGGTTTTTTAATACCACAATCCCCTCATCTCTCATCCTGCTCTGGTCCTGGGAGGTGATTTCAACTTCAAACATATCCTAGAGAGCATTTCCAGCAGTCAGGACCTGACACATCTGTTTTTGTCCCCTCTCTCAGAATACCTTTGCTTGACTTCAATGTCACACTCAGGTCTGCAGACCTTGAATTTAGCTTCTCTCCTCTTCTTTATATAGAGATTTTTTTCCTGTCAGACAAAAACAGGGTGCAATACTTCACTAGTGTTTTTTTGTGTGTTTGTTTAAATGTATCATCACTGACTTGTTGGATACGGCCCACAGGAAGGGCTCCTTTTACTGAGAAGGGAAAAGATGACGAGGCTCTGTACATTCGCTTTGCCAATGAAATGACACTTTTCACATTCCTATATTTTCAAGGTGTTCTCTTTGCCTTGTCCTTTCAAAAAGGACAATAAAGCGATTTTTAACAAATACATAGACTAAATAGCCATGATTCACTGAACAAGACTAGTCGTCACAAAAACGAGGACCTTCAGATTGCTTAACAAGACACTTGAGTTAACTGGATTATCCAACTTTTGCATACTGCATTGTTATATAGTTTTATTCATTTCCACATTATTTTTGTTATAAAATGTTGTCATTTTATGTACGCTACCATTCAAAGTTTTGGGTCAGGAAGATTTTCAACAAAACTAATGAAGTTGCACTATGTAATTTTTATGTCCGGTAGAGGGCACATATTTGCATAGTGATGATGCCAAATTTGAGTTCAGAATCTTGGGACATGTGGTCTTCACCTCACAGCCGGTGGAAAACAGGAATCGTGCAGAAATCACGTTTATGGATGCGGTTATTAACGTTACTGTAGTATGAAGCAGAGCAGGACAGAGTGTTGTGGATCTGAGCAAGGCCGCTGGAGCGATTGTTACGCAAACACACGGCTCGCGAGCACCAGGACTTTTATTATGCCGGCACCATTTCCGCTTTTCCGGTCATGAGTATGATGTAACGCAGCTCTTTTTACCATATTAGATACATTTCAGTGTGTTTAAAATGATGTTGGAGCCCGATCTCACGAAAATGCGTATAAATAGTACGAGTTTGCAATCTCGTGGAATGGAAAAAATCCATTCCACGAGAGGGCAAAAAACTGCATATCATTTGCACGCCAAAACACATTTTGGCGTATCCATTCCACGAGATTTCACACTCGTACTATTTATACGCATGACCATGAGATCGTGTTGGGTTATGATGTTACTCTGTGTGTTCGGTCAGCAGCTGCTGTGACACTTGTTCAGACTGCTAAGAAAAACTGTGTGAGAAGAACTGCTAACTGCTAAGAAAAACTTCAAGGGTAACTCAGATATGACGCAATTGACAGGCCATGTCCCGGTTCATCGTTTAAAATAGCAGTTTTCTCACAATTTACAAATAGTTGGAAACATTTGGGATATTGTAAGAACTCGACTGAACAAAATATATAACACTGGCCTAGTGGTTTTTGGAAATTACATAGTGCACCTTTAAGCAGCACTGTTTTCAACATGGATAATGATCAGGAATGTTTCTTGAGCACCAACTCAGCATATTAGAAGGATTTCTGAAGGATCATGTGACACTGAAGACTGGCGTAATGATGCTGGAAATTCAGATCCATCACAGGAAAAAAATACATTTTAAAATATATTAAAACAGAAGGGATTTTATGTATTTGTAATAATATTTCACAATATTACTCCGTGACTAGAAGCCACATTAAAAATACTTAGTGTACAATAAGAGGGGCATTACTAAAATTCATTCATTTTAAAGTACCGCTGATAAAAGTATATTAAATTACATATTAATTTATGCCAAACTGTCTACAATTGTGGTATAATCTCAGAAAGCCCTGCCCCTGAACAACACATGAACAATGCAAACTGTGATCAATCACTTTACATGCCATTCAGATGGCTCTTCCTGGGTGGCTCCCGGCATGGATTAGTCAAAGGTCTAGCTACTTTTATGCTCCACAGGGACCATTTTCTACTTCAAGTAGCCTGAGCTTCTATCCTCGATCGATTATGGCACAGCTGCAGATACCTGGCTGGCCTTCAATAACCGCATGCTTGACGTACACACACAAAAAGTGAAGAAATGGGTCCTCTCATGCTGGGCCTTTTCACTTTAAAATGTATTTAACAGTTCCAACAAGACAGGAGTCGATTCTCTGCTCAATATAATCTCCATCCAAACTAGTTTAGACTGAACTTCAACAGCACACAAAAACGTCCTCCATGGCTGAAAATGGCTGGCGATGGGTGATACACAGATGGGTCTAATGCCATTAGAAAGATGTTGAAAGTTGGCAGAAACGGCTATGGAATGAGATGTAGTGAGCGGACGGTGGAATGAATCCACTAAACTCTTCATCTCCGTCCGTCTCCATTCCTCAGTGATTTATATTCATCCCTCAGATCATCTGCATCCACTGCCACGGTCAAAGCGCCCACAGAAGGAATAATGTGATATTTTTAATGGACTTCCAAGACAAATGTGAGAGTGATAGTACGGATACAACAGAAGCGTTGCTGTTTTTTTGCATGAATGTTTTATGGTTATTTAAACAAGTCAATTTCATGCAAATGTGACCACTGCTTGCCATGGCAGAATTTACAAACAGCAGGCGGCAGAAGGGCCACACAAATACAGTGGAGCGCTATAGTGCTGATTATTACAGTTGCAAATGCCTCTACGTTCCAAACTTCCCCGCACTTGCATGTGACACATTCACCTCGCAATCTGGCTGCACTACAGTGTTTCTTTTTCGAAGAGCTTCATTTTACACTTCTCAATCATTTCTGTTCAACCTCTAAAAAAAGGATTCTCTCTAAACAAAATTGCTGTTTTTCTTGGCCGTCCTCAAAGCAATCTGAAGTACACTTTGTCCCCACACACAGAAACACAATTTTACACTCTCTCTTTGTCTCTCGTTCTCTTTTATGTGGATTACGGTTGGGGGTTGGGGGGTTTGGTCAGAGCAAGAGCCAAAGACATTAAAGTCATTAAATGAATATCATTTTCACATAAACAACATTAATGGCATAGTTAACCCTTTAATTGGCCACTTACCCATTTGGGTGAGCACATTTTATGTCATGATATCTTTTTTTTGTTGCACTTATTGTAACATCACTGAAGCATCTCTACCACTTGTGTGCTGTACGTTAAGTGCAAACAAACAAAAAAAAAATACTAATTATTCTGTTTTTGTGCTTTTAACACAAGCATATCAAATGACTTGCTAAACAGACTGAAACAAAAAAAGTGGTTGATAACTGGGTGATAATTTGGAAAATATGCTCAACCAAATATTTCAAATGCCTAATGGCAAAGGTACCATTTCACCTTGCATTTCAATTTTGTTTTAATCATGAAAAAATAAATTAAAATAATATATTATCTCTTCATCACGGCACCTGTTGGTGGTGGGATTTATTAGGGATTTATTAACATTTTGTATATATATATATATATATATATATATATATATATATATATATATATATATATATATATATATATATATATATATATATATATATATAACACTGATTATCTCTTCATCACGGCACCTGTTGGTGGGTGGGATTTATTAGGCAGCAAGTGAACATTTTGCATTTTGTGTTAGAAGCAGGAAAAAATGGGCAAGCGTAAGGGCCAAATTATGATGGCTAGACGACTAAGAGCATCTCCAAAAGATGCTAAGAGCATCTGCTAAGAGCATCTGCTAAGAGCATCTCCAAAACTGTAGCTCTTGTGGGGTTTTCTCGTTCTGGAGTGGTCAGTATCTATCCAAAGTGGTCCAAGGAAGGAAAAGTGGTGAACTGGCGACATGGTCATGGGCGGGCTCATTGATGCACGTGGTAGCGAAGGCTGGCCATTGTGGTCCGATCAAACAGACGAGCTACTGTAGCTCAAATTGTTTTCTTACACGAAAAATGCAAACATATTTTGATAATGGATAATAGTATGTTTATAAAATTTCTGTCAGGACAACTATCGTCAAAGATTATTGACAATTAGCATACATTTTGGATTGGCGGTTTGGTTCTGTTCTTTGCAATAACTCCCTGTGCATTCATGCAGCCTAGCATGCAGGGACGTGCACAGGAGGGTTGCTCAGGTTGCCCGGGCAACTGCCCATATGCCCTTCTCGACTCACGTTGCCCTTCCGAGGTGGAAAAAAATAAAATAAAAAAATCATACAATGGATGCAGAATTTCACGTAGGCCTAGATACAAAATAAATAAATAAATAAATAAATAAAATAAAAAAATCGCAAAGCCTCATTCACTTCCATATTCGGGTACCCGTCCGAAAGTGAAAGTCAAGCAATTGCTTGGGGCCCCGAGCTGGCCTGGGGCCTCAAGACAACGACAGGTTAAGAATAAAATGCAACGACAAACGTCTCAGGTTACGTATGTAACCATGGTTCCCTGAGAGGGAACGAGACGCTGCGTCGAAACGCTAGGGGACGCCTCTGCGTGCCATGTCATGAAGCACTTGTGTAATCAGTCCAATAGCGGGACGATACGTCACGGGCGGGTGACGTCATCGACCAGGAAGCTATAAAGCATGCCCGGACCAAACAGTCACTAGCTTCTGGAAAAGTCGAACAAATCGATCACAGGCATGCCGGGAGTATGGCATCTCGACGCAGCGTCTCGTTCCCTCTCAGGGAACCATGGTTACATACGTAACCTGAGACGTTCCCTATCTCGAGGGAACTTCGAGCTGCGTCGAAACGCTAGGGGACCTCAATACCCACGCCGCCAGAGTCCCAAATGTCTGTATGTGTGAATCAACCCAGAAACACCCGGGACCCCGGTGTAGAGGCTACATCTAGATTGTAAAACCTCACAAATGTATGCGGAGAGGACCACCCAGCCGCATCACATACCTCTGACAATGAAACTCCCGAAATAAGAGCCATAGAGGCAGCCATACTCCTAGTGGAGTGGGCGCGGACCCTCATTGGTGAAGGATGTCCGGCCGACTCATAAGCGAGCGAAATAGCCTCGACTATCCACTTGCTAAGCATCTGCTTTGACGCCGGTTTTCCCTTGCTCGGGGACCCAAAAACACACAAACAACTGTTCTGAATTTCGCCACAGGGCAGCCCTGTGGACATATGCATCTAGGGCCCTGACCGGACATAGCAGATTTAGCTTCTCTTGGTCTTGACTAGTGAACGGAGGCGGACAGAAAGCCTGCAGCATTAGTGGTCCCGGCACATTAGTCGGGACCTTGGGAGCATATCCTTCCCTCGGGAAGAGAAATGCTTTTACCATTCCTGGTGCAAACTCCAGACAAGAGGGTGCCACTGCCTAAGTAGGCACCCTCGAGCGTGCCGCAGGTCTGCGCCTCAAAGTACCACGAAGGAAACGCATGACCCAAGGGTGTTTCCCCAATGATGCATTATCTAATGGAATATGATTAGCAGATATCGCCGACACATACTTTCAGTGTTGACGGAGATAACCCTGCGGAGAATTTTTCTTGTAGGAACTCAAGAACTGAACCGAACGGGCAGTTAACAGGGTCCAAAGCCTGGTGCGTACACCAGGCGACAAAAACTCTCCATTTGAGTGCGTAAAGTCTCCTTGTGGATGGTGCTCTGGAGTGCAACATGGTCTCTATCACCTCAGTAGATAGACCCGTGTTTATGAACTGGGCCCCCTCAGGGGCCAAGCCCACCGTTTCCACAGTTCCGGGCGCGGGTGCAGTACTGACCCCCCCGGCCTGCGAAAGAAGATCTCTCCTGACTGGGATTTTCCAGGGAGGACCTTCTAGGAGAGACATAATGTCGGCGAGCCATACTTGGCCCGGCCAGAGCGGGGCTACCAATAAAAGCTGAACCCCGTCCCGGCGGACGCTCTCCAGCACTCCTGGGAGCAATGCCAGAGGGGGGAAGGCGTACAGACGCAGCCTTGGCCACGTCTGTACCATTGCGTCCAGCCCCAGCAGGGCTGGATGCGTGAGGGAGAAATATGCTGGACAGTGTGCCGTCTCTCGAGACGCAAACAGATCCACCTGGGCTCGCCCAAAGCGGATCCACAGCTCCTCCACCACCTCGGGTGGAGTCTCCATTCTCCCGGCATCACTCCCTGCCTCGACAGGGAGTCTGCCGCTACATACAGGACCCCCGGGATGTACATCGCCCTGAGCGAGAGCATCTTGCCGTGGGCCCATGTTAGCATATGACGCGTCAGCTTCCACACCCGACGCAATCTCAACCCCCCCTGGTGATTTATATACGAGACCACCGAAGTGTTGTCTGACCGAACTAACACATGGCGGCCCCGCAGGTCTGAGAGGAAGTGTTTGATTTTATATGATTGAAACACAGCCATCAGCTCCAGCTGGTTTATGTGCCAGGAGAGCTGACGGCCGCTCAGACCTTGGGCCGAGCGGCCACTCATGACCGCTCCCCAGCCAGTTAGGGAGGCATCCGTCGTTAGCGTTACGCGACGACAAGGAGCCCCCAGAACTGGACCTTGGGACAGGAACCAAGGATCTTTTCACTTCACTAAGGCACGTAGGCAGCGCCGCGTGACCTTGATCAAGCGAAAAAGGGTTTCCCCTCAGGGAGAACCCCTTGGTCCTGAGCCACCACTGTAAGGGTCTCATGTACCGCAGGCCAAAAGGTACCCCGTTGGACGCTGCTGTCATCAGCCCTAACACTCTCTGAAAGTGTTTCACAGTGAGTGACTGACCTAGCTTTATCTGGTTCACGGTATCCAGGATCGTTTTTATCCTGGGAGGGGATAGCCGAGCCAACATTATTTTCGTGTCCCAGACTACCGCCAGAAAAGTAGTACTCTGCAGCTTATAGGTGCCAGCACACATTTCTTTCCGTTCAACCTTAGCCCCAACACTCTCATATGGGCGAGAACAGCATCTCAATGCTGAACGCCCACTGTTTCGACTATGCTAACATCAGCCAATCATCGATATAGTTGAGCACGCGAATGCCCTGGAGTCGCACCTGAGCCAGAGCTGCATTCACGCACTTGGTGAAAGTGTGGGGTGATTAAGCTAGGCCGAATGGCAGCACTCAATACTGGTAAGCTTCGCCCCCAAAAGCAAACCTGAAGACCTGTCTGTGCTGCGGAAGGATGGAGATGTGGAAGTATACAATTTTTTTTTTTTTTTTTTTTTTTTTTTTTTTTTTTTTTTAGGTCTATTGTGACACACCAGTCCTCGGACCTGACGTGACACACGATCTGTTTTATCCTGAGCATTTTGTTTAGCTGATGCAGATCTAAAAATAGGCCTTAACCCTCCATCCTTCTTTGGAACTATGAAGTACCGGCTGTAAAAGCCCGACTCTCTGCAGAGGGGAGGGACCCGTGTATAGCCTCTTTTCGCAGAAGAGTCTGTACCTCTCGTTCCATGACCAGAGGCTGCTCGGGGGTTACTACCGTAGGAGTAACCCTGCTGAACACGGGTGGGTGTGACCCGAACCCTTTTTATAATGTGAGCAGGACCCATTCTGAGATATTCGGCAGAAGTTTCCACGCTGCCAGAAAATCTACTAAGGGAACCAGCCTCTCGAGGCTGGTCTCTGGATTTTCCTGGGTGGTCAGCCCGGTGTCCTGTAACGGATAACCGGCAGGTAGCAACCGAACTGACCGCCCCGGGGCCCTCACGAGAGGGCGCGAACATCCCCAAGCCGCTACGTTTCCGGGCGGACAAGGAGATAATTGTTCGCCGGGGACCGCCGCGCCCTGAAGCACCAACGGTGGCAGGGTTGGCAGACCGGCCCCCCCCGATGGCACCGGGAAAGAGCGGGCGCCTCGGCGAGCCGCACTCTCCCGGAGGGGACTGCCATCGGAAGTCCTGCGCCTCTGACGTCAGGACTTCTTAGCCGAGGCCTTCCTAGCAGTAAGGACGGCCCTCAGATCCGCCCTACCACGGGAAGGTCCCGGCTGAGCGCGTCGCCCGGATCCCCGATCTCTCTGCGGGGGGGGGCCCCGAGCGGCCACGCTCTCTCTTTGTTTTGCTCGGTGTAGGTTTGAGAAAGGATGTACTCGGCTGAGGCTGCCCCGCCCGACAGCCCCAGAGGGACATTTTGATTTATTTATTTATTATATATATATATTTTTATATTTCACATCTCAATATCAATATCCCCCAGCAGGTCTGCTTGTTTTATATGCTTGCAGGGCAACCGCCGTATACAAACCGGCGGCCGCCTGATCTGCTGCCGAATATGCCCTACCCCCAAAGCCGACTTTTTTTTTTTTTTTTTTTTTACCGGCTTGTTGTGGGCAGCTGTGGGGCTGTGTGACGATGTGGACTCGGGGGAGAGATAGCTCGCAAGCGTCTCTTCCCCGCGAGACATCGTCGCCCTTTCTGAATGATAGATGCAGACCCATAATCTACGCGATGCCTCGGCAAACACGCGATCTGAGCCACTAAACTCAACCCCGTAATCTACACGCTGCCTCGGCAAGCGCGAGATCCGCGATCGAGTCATAGAATCTATATTGTAGACCCGTGATCTACACGCTGCCTCGGCAAACGCGAGATCCGAGCCACTAGATTCAGCCCCTCGTAATCTCAAACATACTGTCTGCTCGCCATTATATTGTTCTTTCTCTTTCTTATTTTATTTATATATTTATTTATTTTTTGGCGAACTTCTTGACACTCGGCCGGCCAGTCTAAACTTAACCTGGACACAGCGCGAGTTACACCAATAGCACCTCTTTTTATGAGTGTGTGTGTGTCGTTTTCTTTTGGCAGATCATTATCAGCGCTAACAACATCCAGTTCCTCGGAGCTGGAGTGCTGCTGCGCTTGTGCCTCAGCGCGAGCGGAAGAAAACCGCAGAGCGTGCTTCCAGCTCGCTAACTGAGGCATGAGATCCAGCGGGTAAAGGCAGAGATAGGGGATCACCCGTCTCTAACCCCGCCACTAGATCCAACTGCGATCCCCAGGACGCGAGCCTTCGCTGCGCCTCGGCAACAGCGGGACCCGAGCCCTGAGGACCGCGAGCCAAAGCACTCTCCTCGAAGAGTGCCCGGCGTGATCTTAATATGCGCATTGGGAGTCTCTCGCAATGCTCGCAGCCGACCCCCTCGAGAGCTGACTGGGCATGCTCGAGCCCCAAACACATCACACATTAGGACGTGTGTATCCCCACAGAGAGGAACACAACACCTATGCTGACTTGCCATATTTCTTTCTTTCTTTCTTTTTTGAACACACACACAATAAATGGACATACAATTCACACAGAGCGCTTGTGAAGACACAGAAGCTAGTGACTGTTTGGTCCGGGCATGCTTTATAGCTTCCTGGTCGATGACGTCACCCGCCCGTGACGTATCGTCCCGCTATTGGACTGATTACACAAGTGCTTCATGACATGGCACGCAGAGGCGTCCCCTAGCGTTTCGACGCAGCTCGAAGTTCCCTCGAGATAGGGAACTGCTTGAGAGCCCCTTTCATAGTCAATGCAGTAAAGTGCAATGACACTGTTATCGGAATCCCCCTCAAGGGGGCCCTCTCAGTCGTCGCTGACAGCAGCCACCCAACCACGCGATCTCTGCTGCCGGCAAATAACCTCCTCATGAAGTGGAATTATGCTTTAGGAATCCAGAAAAGAAAAAAGAGAAAAAACAAGATAGTGGTAAGTGATAAATTACACTATATAAAATAACTCTATTTGTACAAAAATGGTGTAATTTTGCAGCAGGTAGGCTAGCAAAAATATGTTTATGTTAGCTTACGTTACCTGTCTGATGGCAAATGCTGCTTGTAACCAACAGTAAGTGCAACTTTTTTTCCAAACGGACGGAATATGGTTACATTGTAATATGTTTTTTAACGGGATAAGGAAGACGCAGATCTGTTCCAGAATAACTGTTTATCGTTTTTAATGACATAAAATTGCTATAGCTTTGTAATAGGTTTTGATGAAAGTGGCATAGCATGCTATAGGCTACTAACTATTTTTATACTATGCATAAATAACCTGGAATAGTTAATATAGCATTAATTATTATTATAAACATTATTTAACCAGAAAGAGGCAGAGGAACATGTTTTTTTTTCATATCTTATCTTAATGTGCTAGTGTCGGGATATACTAAACAGTTTATGTAAATATGATATTATTTTTATAAGTTACCAATGGATCTTGAACAGTTACTTTATTCTGTGTGGAAATTTTTACACTGTTGCATTTTGAAGTACAGTATCAGGACAACCCACATGCTTTACTGTTACTGTTTATTAAATATTTAACAAGGTATTAGTCATCTGTTGCAACTTTATAATAGCCTAACCATCCAGATAATGTTTATAGACAGTTTGCAAACCAACTAGTAACCCTTAACAAAGTGTTAGGAATATTTGGTCTGTCTATCTGTAATGTTTATAGATGTTTTAAAAATGGTTTCTTAAAATTTTACTTTTTTTTTTTAATCATTACCCGTTTATCTATAGAAGGTTAGCCATGTCCATTTTGCTTGGGGCCCCCAAAATCCTTCTGACCGCCCTGGCTGAGCCTGCATGAGCGGCACTAGAAGGAGATTGTCGCGGTTGTCGGGTGAGACTTAACGTTGTCGGAAAGGTATAACAAACGGACGATCATAAACTGTTGATGGCAGTTAAATTAATATTGTCTTTTTTTATTAGACTATTGATATTGACTGGTTTGAGTTCTTTATTGGTATAGGCAAGGGAAATGGCCTCAAACGCACCATAATGCAGGAAATCACATCTACGAAATAAAAAAAAATCTTGGGGGAGAAACCCCCAGACCCCACTGAAAAAAAATAGCCCCACCTATTATATTTTTCCTGAGCAGAACATAAATACCACTAGGGGGCATTAAAATAATAATGATAATGGCAATAACAATAATATGTAAGTGGACAGATGGTGGGGGGTGGGGGGGGGGGGTGGGTGCCCTTTTTTAGGTCAGAGCAACTGCCCCTCAAAAATCCTGTGCACGTCCCTGTATATATATATATATAACACTGATTATCTCTTCATCACGGCACCTGTTGGTGGGTGGGATTTATTAGGCAGCAAGTGAACATTTTGCATTTTGTGTTAGAAGCAGGAAAAAATGGGCAAGCGTAAGGGCCAAATTATGATGGCTAGACGACTAAGAGCATCTCCAAAAGATGCTAAGAGCATCTGCTAAGAGCATCTGCTAAGAGCATCTCCAAAACTGTAGCTCTTGTGGGGTTTTCTCGTTCTGGAGTGGTCAGTATCTATCCAAAGTGGTCCAAGGAAGGAAAAGTGGTGAACTGGCGACATGGTCATGGGCGGCCAAGGCTCATTGATGCACGTGGTAGCGAAGGCTGGCCATTGTGGTCCGATCAAACAGACGAGCTACTGTAGCTCAAATTGTTTTCTTACACGAAAAATGCAAACATATTTTGATAATGGATAATAGTATGTTTATAAAATTTCTGTCAGGACAACTATCGTCAAAGATTATTGACAATTAGCATACATTTTGGATTGGCGGTTTGGTTCTGTTCTTTGCAATAACTCCCTGTGCATTCATGCAGCCTAGCATGCAGGGACGTGCACAGGGGGGTTGCTCAGGTTGCCCGGGCAACTGCCCATATGCCCTTCTCGACTCACGTTGCCCTTCCGAGGTGGAAAAAAATAAAATAAAAAAATCATACAATGGATGCAGAATTTCACGTAGGCCTAGATACAAAATAAATAAATAAATAAATAAATAAAATAAAAAAATCGCAAAGCCTCATTCACTTCCATATTCGGGTACCCGTCCAAAAGTGAAAGTCAAGCAATTGCTTGGGGCCCCGAGCTGGCCTGGGGCCTCAAGACAACGACAGGTTAAGAATAAAATGCAACGACAAACTGCTTGAGAGCCCCTTTCATAGTCAATGCAGTAAAGTGCAATGACACTGTTATCGGAATCCCCCTCAAGGGGGCCCTCTCAGTCGTCGCTGACAGCAGCCACCCAACCACGCGATCTCTGCTGCCGGCAAATAACCTCCTCATGAAGTGGAATTATGCTTTAGGAATCCAGAAAAGAAAAAAGAGAAAAAACAAGATAGTGGTAAGTGATAAATTACACTATATAAAATAACTCTATTTGTACAAAAATGGTGTAATTTTGCAGCAGGTAGGCTAGCAAAAATATGTTTATGTTAGCTTACGTTACCTGTCTGATGGCAAATGCTGCTTGTAACCAACAGTAAGTGCAACTTTTTTTCCAAACGGACGGAATATGGTTACATTGTAATATGTTTTTTAACGGGATAAGGAAGACGCAGATCTGTTCCAGAATAACTGTTTATCGTTTTTAATGACATAAAATTGCTATAGCTTTGTAATAGGTTTTGATGAAAGTGGCATAGCATGCTATAGGCTACTAACTATTTTTATACTATGCATAAATAACCTGGAATAGTTAATATAGCATTAATTATTATTATAAACATTATTTAACCAGAAAGAGGCAGAGGAACATGTTTTTTTTTCATATCTTATCTTAATGTGCTAGTGTCGGGATATACTAAACAGTTTATGTAAATATGATATTATTTTTATAAGTTACCAATGGATCTTGAACAGTTACTTTATTCTGTGTGGAAATTTTTACACTGTTGCATTTTGAAGTACAGTATCAGGACAACCCACATGCTTTACTGTTACTGTTTATTAAATATTTAACAAGGTATTAGTCATCTGTTGCAACTTTATAATAGCCTAACCATCCAGATAATGTTTATAGACAGTTTGCAAACCAACTAGTAACCCTTAACAAAGTGTTAGGAATATTTGGTCTGTCTATCTGTAATGTTTATAGATGTTTTAAAAATGGTTTCTTAAAATTTTACTTTTTTTTTTTAATCATTACCCGTTTATCTATAGAAGGTTAGCCATGTCCATTTTGCTTGGGGCCCCCAAAATCCTTCTGACCGCCCTGGCTGAGCCTGCATGAGCGGCACTAGAAGGAGATTGTCGCGGTTGTCGGGTGAGACTTAACGTTGTCGGAAAGGTATAACAAACGGACGATCATAAACTGTTGATGGCAGTTAAATTAATATTGTCTTTTTTTATTAGACTATTGATATTGACTGGTTTGAGTTCTTTATTGGTATAGGCAAGGGAAATGGCCTCAAACGCACCATAATGCAGGAAATCACATCTACGAAATAAAAAAAAATCTTGGGGGAGAAACCCCCAGACCCCACTGAAAAAAAATAGCCCCACCTATTATATTTTTCCTGAGCAGAACATAAATACCACTAGGGGGCATTAAAATAATAATGATAATGGCAATAACAATAATATGTAAGTGGACAGATGGTGGGGGGTGGGGGGGGGGTGGGTGCCCTTTTTTAGGTCAGAGCAACTGCCCCTCAAAAATCCTGTGCACGTCCCTGCTAGCATGGATAAGAGCAAGGAGAGCAGCGATAACTCCCATTAGAGTAAACAGAACAAAACCAACATAAACGTATTTCAGATATCATTACTGTTCAATAATTTAATGTACAACATAATTCAAGAAAGATGAGTCTGATATAAGAGAAATATCAGAAGGCCATGTCCTGACTGGATGAGAGGATGAGCTGGGGATGGAGGAGGGAAATTAGCTCCGGAGCGATGCGATAAAGCTGCTGATAATATTGATGGACATTATATACATATAGGCATAGGTGTGATAGGCATCATAATCCTGTAAGCAGAACTAACACTTGATTAGTGTCAGTGGTTACCATGGTAAATTTCAGTAGGAGAACATATTTATTTTTAGTTTTTTATTTTTACTATTAATTGGAAACTCAACAATTTGGTAGTGGCTCATAATTCAAATAAATAAATAAAGCCTCAATGAAAACTGCAAATAATTCATATATGTCTCAAATGACTTTCAAACAGCAGTTATGCTGGAAGTCTTTAAAATTCACCAACACTCTTTCCCATGTCACTACCCTTCTCAGTGAAGCCCATAAATCCAAACTACATTTATTTTGCCCATATCATTGTTTTTTATTATTCTACAAAAATCAAATGGAGGATTTCAGTGTCATAATCAACCAGGCACATTTTGTTTTATGGGCTACTTAAGAGAGAGAAGGTGCAGTGGAAAAATCTGAGATGGGTGGCATATTTATGGTGTCGGAGGTGAAAGATTATAGGTCTAAGGCCTTTGCGAGCCGATTTCCTGAACCATTAAATAGCAGTGTACCAGTCAAGACCCCGAGCCAGAAGAACAGGAAGAGGAGGATGGGGAGAAAGATACTGAAGGATGAAATTAAAGATAAATGGAGGTGAAATGAGTTCAGGTCTCCACTGACCCAACCACATACCAATATACATTTGCATAAACTATGGGAAAATCATTGCCTATTTGATCCATCTGAATCAGATCATATGTTGGTGTGTGTGATTATTTTTCTTCATATGCCAATTGCCAAGTTTACAGCATATTTAGGGTTGTGATATGTGGTAAAAAAAAGTCATACATGACCAAGAAAAACAACAACAACAAAAACATTCATAGATTTAGAGCTGCATCACTGGCAAGAAAATCATAAAAAATTGTTATAAATCAAAGTGGAATTACCACCCTACAATTCGTTTTGTCTCTCCTAATAGCATAATAAAGCTAATACATTAATACACTAATACAATTAATTTTCAATATTTGTTTCTTGATTCTATCTATGTCTATCTATCAATTTTATGAACAATAAACTAATTTACTAAAAAAGCTTCTGTTTTCAACAGAAAAAAGTCATAAATTGTTTTGGAATGACATGAAGGTCAAAGAAAACTGAAATAAGAAGTGCTCCTTTAGTTCTTATAGAGTCACTTTATTCCTATATTGGCACGTTAGAATTTTTGATCCAAGAGTAGAGAGCAATCATATTTCAGAATTGGATATTCATTATAGACCATTACTTGCCTTTTGTGCCTTGTTCACATTTTATGTCTTGATAGTCACAGTCAAATCCACCAATTGGAGTGCCAATGTTCACCACCGGAGGGCATTCCTTCTGTCTCCTGTGCTATCTTATCATGAACTTCATTTCCAGGCATCCATTGCTAGGACTAATAATGTTTTGATTACTTTCACCTGTGTGTTATTATATTGTTTACTCCTGCCATAATTAGGCCATAACTTTTTTGCAAAGTCTTGTATGTTATACTGCATTTATGAGCTTTATTTCTGGTTTTCTGTGTCATGGTTTTAATCTTCTGCTGGTCTCCCGGAATTTCCTTATTTGCCTGTGTTTTGGACTGTGTTATTATCTGTATTGTTTTCGGATTGGTTTTGATATGCCTGTTATGTGGATTATGGAGCCCGATCTCACGAAAATGCGTATAAATAGTACGAGTTTGCAATCTCGTGGAATGTTTACAGCAAAATAAGTTTTGGCGTGCATATGGTACGCGTTTTTTTCGCGTGCATATGATACGCACTTAATGGCGTATTATACATACGAACGGTTGCACGAACGGTTGGAGGCTGTTGCACTCTTGCTGACTATCAAATTTACATGAGAGACATGATATGGATTTTGGTAAGCTGGACTGTATCTTTCAACAATTTCTGATGTTCATTTATGTTTATTTCATTTTGTAATGTAGTCAAGAGGCGCTCACTAGCGCTCTGCTCTGCTTGAACCGAGGCGCCACGGTAATCTTTCACGCCGCATTAAAGAGCGCCAAAGACGGTATTTGAAAGCTGAGACTTTGTTTCATATCAAAAGTAAGAAATCACACATTATGATTGGACAAACATTCATGATGACACCTGAAAAGTGACCCACAGTCTCTGTTCAACTTTCTCTTCATAAATAAATAAATGCATAATCTACATTATAAGCTTGTCCTGTAAGTTTGTGAATAATGTGGACAAAAACAGAGCCTATTAAATGGCTTATTATCATTCAAATAGGACAATAAAAATTATGGTAATAATAGATTATGACGAAATTAAGACCCTGTCCTTCAAAATGACCCTCTATAAATCTAGATTTGGATTTTCAACCTAAGTCTCGGAACAGTTTGTAACACACATATTCAGTACGTTAGTATAGAACTGTTAATGTGGAGTAGTAGCATAAAGGTCAAATTGGCATCTGCTTGTTTTCAGAACAAATATGTAAATGTTTTTAAATCATTTACTTTCTTTTCTGGTGCATTACGGCTGCTGTCGCCTCATCCAGGTGGATGCTGCATATTGGCAGTTTTTGAAGAGATTCCCTCCTTCTATATGTAAAATGCTTGGTACTCAAGAAGTTGAGTACCAAGTAGACTTAAAGAAAAAAGAAAAGAAAAAAAAAACTTGAAAAAGTGCAAGAATGTATTTATTTTGTGTATAATTTAAGCAGCTCTAGTGGTTTCAAATGGAACCATAATACATCAATTGTGTCCACGTATTGTTTCCAAATATTGTTTCAAGTTATAAAAAATTGTAAACAATAAAATTAAAAGTAATGACAGAATATGAATTTTGTGGCAAATATTCCTTTAAAAAACTCACTTCACCTTCAAGGATCCAAGCACAAAGGTTGAATCTTCAAATCTTAGAATGCTCTTACCATTGTGCCCTCCAGTAAAGCACTTAATTCCAGGCTGCTCAAGGGGAACTGTCCTTTTAGAAAAATGTACCTTAAGAAGCTTCAGCTACAAGATAAACAACAAACCCCTCAGACCCCTGAGAAAACAACCAGTTCACCCTCAGCCTAGGTGAACTTCTCTGAGCAACATGTACATTTTAAACGGCTCTCTCCGGAATATCGAGACTAATTCCCATGTCAAATGTCTAGGAATGTAACTGATAATCCATCTGTTGTTGAATGCCGACTAGTGTCACTGTAAAGTGTTTGCAGGGCTATCGAAGCTTTCTTAATGGAATCCAGCCATATAAATCTCACTGTTTCAGGATGCATCACTCAGAGACGCTGACAGCAAGACTCTCACAGGCCTCCCACAGTGGGGTTTGAGACATTGTCTCCAAGATTTATTCCCATATTGCGCTCGATCAGTCAGGCCAAATCAAGTAAGTTCTATTTGCACTCAGGCACGTCAGGCCGCTTATTGTGCTTTATGGAAATTGCAGGTGCTAAAGTGCGCTGGTGATTGCTACCTAAAACAATACGTTTTATGGCTGGATTGGGATCTAGCAAGACACGTTCCCATTTTTCCTGTCTCATGCACACCATCAATACAGAAAGAAAAGACCGTTCCATGGGACTCGCACCTTTAGCGACCATTTTACTGTGAACAGTGATTTCTTCTTTATTGGATCATCTGTTGGCAAATACTGATCACCTCCCTGTAGGTAATTACATGGTACCACTCTCATTTGTCTGTGAACAGTAATTTCCATAAATTAGTCGAGTGACTTCATGAATTTATTTGATTACATATTCTGTCTCTGTTCCTGGCGGTCCACGAATTTGGAAGTCTAATTAAAAAGGTTTTAGCATAAATATATTCACATATCGTATCACAATCACAAAGTTTACACCTGGTATTGACATCGGTGTCAGGTAAGTCGGTCATGTGGTCAATGCTAAATGCAAGTGTTAATTGTCCTAAAACGTGTAATCATATCGTTTTCATAAGAACCGTCCATTCACCTGTCAATCAACCACACTGCCAAAATGATAGGCATGTTCGACTTTGTTGCGCAGCCTGATCATGCCAGTTAGAAATGGTCTGACTTGAGACGGTGCCAATGCCATATCACTATGAGCATAATATGCCATTTCAGTACAGCGAGAGCAATTTGAGGGCAGTCAGCTGGCTCGTTTTGTACAATTTCTTCAGAACCAGACTGATCTCATGAAATGGTGTATATGTATGAAACGCCAATTCGTATGTCATTTTGGCGTGCTATGAAGACGCATAATCGCTTTTTAGTGCGCTTATCAACGCTGTTTCATTCTATCCCCCTACACTGCCCCTACCCCTAAACCTACCCATCACACACACACAGCCCCTAAACCTACCCATCACACACACACAGCCCCTAAACCTACCCATCACACACACACAGCCCCTAAATTTACCCATCACACACACACAGCCCCTAAACCTACCCATCACACACACACAGCCCCTAAACCTACCCATCACACACACACAGTCCCTAAACCTACCCATCACACACACTCAGCCCCTAAACCTACCCATCACACACACACAGCCCCTAAACCTACCCATCACACACACACAGCCCCTAAACCTACCCATCACACACACACAGCCCCTAAACCTACCCATCACACACACTCAGCCCCTAAACCTACCCATCACACACACACAGCCCCTAAACCTACCCATCACACACACATAGTTTAAAAAAAAACATAATTTAGTATGTTTATAAATCCATTTACCTTGTGGACACACACACACATAATCAAACACATTTGAACGCATAACTCAATCCTTTCCCTAAACCTACTCATTTGTGTATTATAAAAAACAGGATAACATGCAGATACGACTGCAGATTATGGTTCGTTTAGGTGATGATGGTTCGTTTAGGTGATGATGGTTCATTTAGGCGATGATGGTTCGTTTAGGCGATGATGGTTAGTTTAGGCGATGATGGTTCGTTTAGGTGATGATGGTTCGTTTAGGTGATGATGGTTCGTTTAGGTGATGATGGTTCGTTTAGGCGATGATGGTTCGTTTAGGTGATGATGGTTCGTTTAGGCGATGATGGTTCGTTTAGGTGATGATGGTTCGTTTAGGCGATGATGGTTCGTTTAGGTGATGATGTTTCGTTTAGGTGATGATGGTTCATTTAGGTGATGATGGTTCGTTTAGGCGATGATGGTTCGTTTAGGTGATGATGGTTCGTTTAGGTGATGATGGTTCGTTTAGGTGATGATGGTTCGTTTAGGCGATGATGGTTAGTTTAGGCGATGATGGTTCGTTTAGGTGATGATGGTTCGTTTAGGCGATGATGGTTCGTTTAGGTGATGATGGTTCGTTTAGGTGATGATGGTTCATTTAGGCGATGATGATTTGTTTAGGTGATGATGGTTCGTTTAGGCGATGATGGTTCGTTTAGGTGATGATGGTTCGTTTAGGTGATGATGGTTCGTTTAGGCGATGATGGTTCGTTTAGGTGATGATGGTTCGTTTAGGTGATGATGGTTCGTTTAGGCGATGATGGTTCGTTTAGGCGATGATGATTTGTTAAGGCGATGATGGTTCGTTTAGGTGATGATGGTTAGTTTAGGCGATGATGGTTCATTTAGGTGATGATGGTTCGTTTAGGCGATGATGGTTCGTTTAGGCATAGACATACACGCAAAATCAAACGGCGTAAACATACACACGGATAGCCCCTTGGCTTTAGAAAGTGGCGTGTGTTTACACTAAGTCATGATGTCATGTTGTCAGAACGGATGCGCAAGCTCTGATGATGGCACAGCTGTTTCATGATTATCTGTTCAATAGAAGGCAATGATCACGTGTTTCGTGTTTATTCTGACACCTGTATGTATTCTTGTACATACAGGTGCTGTGTTCAGCAGTACATGAAGTGTTGAATGAAACTTTTTGCTGTTGTTGTTGCTATAAACGTCTGAAATGTGTAATTCTTTATAAAGATTCACATATTTCTTAGTACCACCTGCGGGGGAACTGTGAAGTAAGTATCTGCAATAAAATGCAACAGCAGAAGTACTTGAAATCTCACAAATAGCACTAAATTGATAAATGGCTATCCATGTGCATATAGAGGATCATTAACCTTGAGAAAGTGTATAAAAGCTTAATTTAACTTAAGTGTCATGCAGGGTTTTGAGATTGGGTTTTCTATAAGTAAAATTTTACACAGACACATGAAAAGCAGTTGAAAACAAGTGTTCTTATGATTAACATGTGCGATTAAGGCATTTACACCAAAGGAAAAATAATAGTAATGATAAAACAATGATAAATAATAACGGAATTAAACTGCACATTATAAAATTATATATATACTTTATATTTATGTATGATGATATGATATTTTTCTATCTATCTATCTATCTATCTATCTATCTATCTATCTATCTATCTATCTATCTATCTATCTATCTATCTATCTATCTATCTATCTATCTATCTATCTATCTATCTATCTATCTATCTATCTATCTATCTATCTATCTATCTATCTATCTATCTATCTATCTATCTGTCTGTTTTTTTCCCCGCACTCTAGTCTTCAATCTTCAGCAAGTTGCTGACGTGTGAGGCTTTCAAAGTAAGAAAGCCATGAAAAGGAGGCGAGAGTGAAAGCTTCAGTTAGGACCTGGTCACGGGGCCCCGTTTCTGTCCCTCCAGAGAGAGCCAGGGAGCAAAGGAGCAGAAAATCGATGGCTAAAAGACATCCATGTTTGACTGAATCCAGCTTGCCTGTTCCTCTCACGCCGGGGGGTCTCTGCTTCATCGTGTTGTAGTTATCTGGGTTTGCAAGATTTAAAAAAAGCACATCGATAAGATCTTCCCACGGTCGAATGAATGGCGGCGGCATGGACGCTGAGTCCGGAGATTATCAGAATGTCCCTGTTGAGCGTGCAAACCTACAGCCCCGATGGATTCTGCCTCTGTTTACACCTTGGAGAGTCATTATATAAAACCTCAATATAGTCGCCATAAAAAACAGCCTTGGTGTGGAAAGCAGCTCAGATTTTAGAGGTACTGTAAAGGGAACAGTATCTCAGCATGGAGGAAGATCCCTTGGAAGGCATCCAGAGACACTGCATCAGAGAGATAACGCAGACAGAAGTCTGCTGTGGTTGATAGGGTAATGAACACGGCCTTATTTAAGGAAGGGCTTGAAATTGAGGTGAGCATTCAGACACCTTGACAGCAAAAAGCATGTTGTTAATTGTGGATTTCGAACAGCCCGGATCCAGTTCCTCAGAGGGTTTCTGCGTGGAACGAAGGCCAAATACTGATCTGACGTGCTGCCGCACCGCACAAGCATCAACATTCACTTTGTGTCACACCTGCCAAGGCGAGTGAATCAAGAAAATTCAGACTATAAAAATCAAATTGGGACACACACACACACACACACACACACACACACACACACACACACACACACACACACACACACACACACACACACACACACACACACACACACACACACACACACACACACACACACACACACACACACACAGTTTCAGTTAATCTTGAGTACCTATAGAGTAGTACTGCATCCTTCATATTTCAGAAGAGTCTTTAGTTTGATCATATTTATAAAAGACATATACGCTGTACCAATTTTTTTCTGAAAACAGCCGAACTCGTGGAGGTATGCAGTAGGCAGGGCTTAAAAGAGTGTGCCCACATTAAAGGTGTCATGAACTGGCTTTTTTAACTGTTTTATATTGTTGTCTGAGGTCAACTTATGATGTTCGTATAGTTTCTACATTCAAAAACATCAAAACTAAGGCTATTTTCTACACTGGTTTTAAGGCTGTCTTCTGAACGCTGGGTTTTGATGGGCGTGACGCACTGGAGACTTGGAAGTAAACGCCCACGGCTAGGATTGGATAAGATTTGCATATTTAATGAGCTTCAGCTCCTCTGTCAGTTCAGTTCACATGAGGGAGGGATTGTTTTGAAAGCGCCAACCGGAATGATTCTCTCGATCACAGGGCTTGTAAATGTCTTCATCAAATAAATTCAATGATTTATTTCTCATCCACCCACGATTGATTTAAATATTATTTTTGTATTACTTGGCCTGCCTGAACCACACACACACAGTCACACACACACACACACACACACACACACACACACACACACACACACACACACACACACACACACACACACACACACACACACACACACACACATCAAGAAAGAAATATTATTTCACTATTTGAGATTCACTGGCCTGCCGAAGGGCAACGTTTTGGTAGCCTGTCTGGAAAACACTGGGACTACTATTACATATAAAAAAAGACGTTTTACTCACATAAGTAAAATGGTGGTGTTACACCATTCCTGTCAGATCCAAGAAGGCACAGCATTGTGTTTTAATCTTAATATGTCTGCAAATCCAGCCTCGACCTGAGACTTATTTACAAATGATTCCGCGATGAAAGGAAGTGAACACACATACATGTCTTCCCCACGTGAGCTGGAACTTCATTAAAGGGGTACTTCAGTGCTGGGAAGATGAATCTGTATTTAAACTGGGTCATCATTGTAGTAGAAATGTGAAATTATTTTTGAATTTGGTGCCTTCTAGACTGAGAAAAAACAGAAAATGTATTTTTGTCTCATGGGGATGAAAGACTACAATTCCCAGAATGCTTCGCTGCCCTATGAGGCCATTCCCAAAGCCACCTACTGGATTACTGTGACTGAGTTGAAGACACTAAAACTGAACGTGTCTGTTAAATATAATGCACTGAGCACTACCTGCAGTAGTCAGATAAATGAGCTGAGCTCTCGTGATGAGAGCTGAGGTAATCGTTACTACACTCGCGGCATACATTCACAACGCGAGTTCAGTCTGGCGCGTTTCAGTTCATGCCTTTGCAAGCTTAACTTTCATAGAAATTAATTTGAGAAGTTAAAAGACTTACATTGCTCACCATAGCACTGTTTAAATGAGTGCCTGAAGCTGCCAGCTGAGCTGTGAGTGTGATCTCCCATCCCCCATGTGTGGGTTCAAAACATGACAGAAATGGCTCCCTCTGCTGGCTGTAGTCTTTAGCCTTATTTCAAACATTCCTCCTATGATGCAAATATCATCAATTTTCATCATAGGAGGAATTTTTCCAGAAATAAAATGCATAAATCTCTTGTCTCAGGGGGATATGAGGGGGGAAAGCACAATCATTTGAATATACTCCAGGGTTTCTACTGATACAAGGCCATATGCTAATCGCTGAAGTAACCCTTTAAAAATAAATGAAGTATCACACATTCCTAATATTAGGATCTGAAGGAAGCTTATGCAGCGACTGTGTTCTTCCACAACCAGGAAAAGTGCAGTATCTTGCTATCTTCTTCTGCATGTTTATTTCTGCTGGCTAGCGTGATTCGAACAGCTCCACGAGTCGGTGGGCGGGGCTACTGAATCAGACGTGCTGTAGAGGCGATGTTTTACAAAACGATGACGTCAAGATGAGAACACGATCGTTTTCTGGGTCTGGTGTCTATAAAAGCTTTTCTTTGACTAACAAGGAAGTTTTCAGCTCTAAAACTTACAGGATATTCTTATATTACCATGACCTTTTATATATCAAAAGATCAAGGGAAAGTTGATTTATCAATTCATCACCCCTTTAACACACACAAAATATATAGCATTATCCCTGGATAACTTTCTATTAAATATGCATTCTTGTTGTTTTATATGCACTTACGTGCCGATTGCCAACAAAACAACAGACATTAGATGCCGTTTCACTCACCAGTTTCACTCATGACCAGGAACAAACAAACACACTTGCAGAGCTCGGTTGCTGCTCCAGAAAAACAAATCCACTGTTTAACGCTGGGTTATATGGGAAGCTGAACAAGGTTATCTTTCCCTCACATCCATAAACATACTTCTTTAGTGACTTTATTGACTTCATGATCTAAAAAAAAAAAAATGCCAGCGCTGCCAACTGCTTCCCGTAACCCGAGTGAAGCTTGTTGATGTGCTCATCCGGGAGAAGTGCTCATTCAAGCAGTTCCGCCTATTATGACCTCACACAGGCCAATTCCCGAAAAAAACTTCAGACGTCCAACTCAAATTTTGACCATGTTTAGCATGAGAATCCAACTCTTTAACAGTGGAAATAAGTCAGAACGCATGAAACAGCATTGCACCCCCCCCCCTCCCCCATAAACGTTTTTTCTAAATACTTTTCATAATTCAAATTTAAATAAATATACAGAGGTTTGTATGACAATAGAATTATTTTGCTGTTTATCCTTGTCCTCAGAAATGTATTTTATTTTGTTTATCATAATTTCATTTTGGTTGCTTAATGCAAGCAATATTCTATCTTTACTATTGCTCGTATAATTTGATTTTGCAGATTTTAATAAAGTGTTTTATTTACTTGCCAAAACATTTTTTTATTTTTTATTTTTTGGCAATTGGCCATTTTAGACCGTCTGTCTGGCTCATTTCTCCTCTCTTTCTCTCTGATCCATCCATCCAAGCATCCATCCTGGATTTTCTTTCAAGATCATGGACAATGAATACAAGTCTATTTAGAGGCACCTGCGAGCAAAAAAAATGGGTACGGTGGGGAGCTTTGCTCATTTAATAATTAATGAGTGACATAATAACAATGAGGAATCGTCCGAAGTTTGCTAACACCAAATTCTGTATCCAGGCCAATGAGAGCACATGCCACAGCCTACCAGATTAGTTCCTCGCTCAAAGTCATAGGAAGTGCATTTGCATCTGTTTAAGGCAATCAATATGCAGGGTCAGGATAATGTGAAATAAAGGGCTAATGTAAAGCAAGCCAATACATGCTGAAGATGATACCCATGACCCTAATGGGTTTCATCTTCACACTGCTCGTTGTAATCACTTAAACAAACAACATCTGTAATTACTGTCTGATCTTATTTGAACATGAGCCAAATTACTCTTCAATTACAAATTCGATGAGCTCCTTGTGTCATTTGGGAACAGTGCCTCGGTCTGTTGGCCTAATCTCTATGGTTGGCGTTCTCTTCGGAAGGCAGATTTGTAAAAGGTTCAACAAATGTCAAGATAGATATTTATCAAGAGAAGAGGACTGAAAGGTACCGCAGCACATATTAAAGCGGGAATAAACCATCAGCTCGCTTCCTGAAATGAGGAAGGAAATAAACAGCCATCGATCATAACATTCGCTTCATTTCAAACCCTGCCAACAGGTGCCCCAGAGGGGGAACTCTTTGCTTATTATGAGGATGTGTCAGACCAGATCGTCCAGTGGGACTTGGTTATATCAGGTGATGTGGCAGACAGAAACGCACCATCTTACCGCTTTGAACAAAACACGCCTCTCAATAAACTCAAGAGCTTTTCGTTCGTTTAGAACAGTGATGCAGCACTGCTAATTGTATTGTTGACACAATCTTCAGGGTAATTTGATCAAGAAAACAAGAATAACAACATAAAAAGGCACGAAAATAAATATCAATTTAGTCAACATTAGGCAGTATGACTGGGGGGAAATGATTTAGGAAATGGATCAATGCCACATAAACGTATCTTGTCAAGAAAAGGTCAAAATATCTGACATTTTAAGACTTATTGACCATAACAAAGTCATGAAAGTCTGCAGGGGTCCTATTTATGATATCTTTTCATGTATTAGGAGTTTTTCTTTTTTTCTTTTGCTTGACATTACTTTACAGTTTTTCTCAGTCGCTTTGGTACATTTTTCGAATCAAACTCACAATTTGCAAAACAGTTAGTGCATTTCTCAAAACAATTTGTACAAATAGCAAAACACCACAGATAACCTGCAAAAGCCATTCTCTTACTGAAAATCCTTAGTTCATCTCTCAAAAGTAAATATCTGTGTCAATGAACATGTCAGTGCCATCAGAATGACAAATCCTTGTGTCATTGTGTACGGATAAGACAGTCAAATTGTTTAGTCATGTTGTCAATATAACAGTTTACTCTGGAGGGATGTTCTGAGGAAACTATGGATAAAGATTTGATGACAATTATTGTCAATTGTAAGTTACATCTTAGTGTGTGTGTGAGTGCAATTGCAAGAGAATGGAAAAGATTCAAATTTACACTCTTACTGCTTGTACTGTATTTTATTGACAGAACATATCATTGAGATACAGAAATAAAAAAATAAAAAGACAGCACTGAATAGCACACACACACACACACACAATATATATATATATGCTAGTTGCTAGTTGATTTTTCATGAGAAGGACCCTTGTTAGAGAAAGTCAAGATTCACCTGGGAGCAATTTACCAATTCAGGACAGATTTAGAAAAAAAGTCCAATGGAAATAGAGAAAGTATAGAAATATGCTTGACATATTATGATAACTTGTTCAACCATTTTGCATGTAAAGACTTATGCTGTGAGCTTGTGACTAAATGTTGTGGGGGGTGAGACTATTCAAAAGAGACCCAGTATAATACATTTTGATCAACATGACATAAGCAACTGATAATGTAGGAAACAACAGAGAATAGTCCATAATCATTTGCATGGATGTACCAAAGCATTTGCAACTTGTTCAAAGAAATGAGAAACAGTTTTTTTCACAAGTGACAGAATGATGTGAGAATTGAACAGGTAGTTTTGAGAATTTCAATTCTGATCTGAGAAATGTAAAAAAAAAAAAAAAACGTATGAAAATATACCAAACTAATAAGGTTTTCTTTTCCAGAACTTTTTACACCGATCAGGCATAACATTATGACAGGTGACATTAACATTATATCTCTTCATCATGGCACCTGTTTGTGGGTGGGATATATTAGGCAGCAAGTAAACATTTTGTCTTTAAAGTTGATTTGTTAGAAGCAGGAAAAATGGGCAAGAGTAAGGATTTGACTGAGTTTGACAAGGGCTAAATTTTGATGGCTAGACAACTGGGTCAGAGCATCTCCAAAACTGCCGCTCTTGTGGGGTGTTCCCGGGCTGCAGTGGACTATCAAAATAGTTAAAAGTGTGTCGCTTACCTGGGGAACACATGTGTGGTGTGGCAAGCAGCGGGTCGAGGGACCGCGACAGCGGGCCGGTGACAAATGGTAATGAGTACCAGCTGTGTGACGCACCGGTCTCGTCTCGCGGCCATGTGATGGGAGCATAAAAGGAGGAGCCAAGGCAGCGGAAGAAAAGAGAGGACCAGGCCTGGATTTTATGTTGAGTTTTGTTAAATGTTTATTATGTATGTGTGGGCAGTCGTCCGTGAGGGGCTGCCCACGTTTTATTATGTGTGTTTGTGGGCAGTCGTCCGTGAGGGGCTGCCCGCGGTTTTACTTTCGCTTTGTTTATTTATTTATTTTATTAAAATTTGTTGAACGTTCGCTGGTTCCCGCCTCCTTCCTTCCAATCTAAGAACTTTGTTACAACACGGCACCAGGATACACTATGGGAAGAAGGCAAGCCAGTGGAGGCAGTGTGATGATTTGGGCCTTGTTACTTTGACACGTAATAATAATACGTACCACCTACCTAAGCATTACTGCAGACCATGTACAGCCTTTCAAGGAAGCAGTATTTCCTGGTGGCTGTGTCCTCTTTCAGCAGGATAATGTAACTTGCCATAAAGCAAAAGTGGTTCAGGAATGGTTTGAGGAGCACAACAACAAGTTTGAGGTGTTAAACTGCCCTCCAAAATCCCCAGATCTCAATCCAATCAAGAATCTGTGAGATGTGCTGAATAAACAATCTGATCCTTGGAGACCTTACATCGTAACTCACAGGACTTAAAGGATCTGCTACTAACATCTTGGTGCTAGATACCACAGCACACTTTCAGGGGTCCAGTGGAGTCCACGCCTCAACCGGTCAGGGGTTAAATTAGCAACATTCAATAAAACACTACACATTACATACAGTACACGCCACTGAAAAAGGCCAAAACTCAGTTTTAGCATAGATTAATCATCCAAAACCAACTCTGCAAACATGTAATGTAAATATTAGAGAGATTTTCACAGATTAAATAGCGCAAAACAAACTGAAAACAGATGGTGAAGGCGGTAAGTTCAGCAGGGGGCGCAGCATTACAGTGTGAAAAATCCTGTTGTTCGGAATCACGTTTACAAATATTTAACAGACGCCAACAGAGAATCAGCATCATAAAACTCAAGGTATCCGCACACAATGATGAACTCGTTGAATATCATTGAGCGTTGCCAGTTCGCATTCACGAGGCAATGCTCGCTGGAATAATGCAGTTAGTCGTGTGGTGGCAGGAAAATGGAGGATTTTTTCAACAGCTGGCAATGCTGGTGGACCAGGTGTTTTCAGCTAGTTCGAATTTGCTCAGACATACTTCCATGGCCAAGAGGCTTGCTACCTGCAGGTGACTAATTAAATACATAGCCAACAGTGTAGACAAGGCCAGCACATTGGAAGATGTGTCTGGGAAGTTGGAGGTGGGATGCCCATAATCAGACAAAGCATCTGACACATGCTATAGACATCTGGAGAAGAATATCCAACCACATGGTTCTCCTTAGTTTTTCTCTACCTCTACAGTCAATGTGTGAATAACTGCACCCCTGAGTCAGATACATATCAGTGTTATTGATTAATCATTATCTTTCTATTACAGCAATTTGATCCATATTAGACCGTCAAGATCACCTTCTAATTGGGTTTAATTTATTCTGACCTTTGCCGAACAATAATTAAATGGCTAAACATATCCATTACCTTAATGTGGCTGGGATTTTAATGATTTGCTATGAGATAATATCTGTAGTGGGTTGATAGTTGGGTCATTTGTTTTGGTGACAAGATAGAAAATCAATTTGTAAACAGGAAATAGCTAAACAATTCCATATTTACTCATTGGTAATGTATATAGAGTACACATCCTTTTTCTTTCATCAAATGAATGAATTACATTTTGTAAAATATAGATTTACTACATACACTATGACATGATAAATCGCTTTATAAGAAGGATCAAATGGTCCTGATTAGATTACTCAACAGAGAATTGGGAGACATGATCTGTGAGGGTATTTTTGCATGTAAGTCATAATTATCTTCATCAATATAATTACGACTTATTTTCTCGACATTAGAGACTTGCTGTACCCCAGCATTACATCCACTCTCCCCAAGCTGGGCAGAAAATAGCCGCGTGGGCAGAAAAAGTATTGTTAAAAGAGACAACAAAGGATGTGTACAGAAAGGGACTATTCTTTCCGCAGTGCTAATACAGCACCGGCTGAGGGAGAGGACGGTGGTACCCTTGTGTATTGTTGGACAAAAGCAAATGACAAGTGGACGAGTGACTTTCATGGGCTTTCCGTCAATAACTGGGATTGAGATTCAGCGGAGGAGCGTGAGGTAAAGTGTGGGGAAAACACTATACAGGAAATATTGACACCTAAACAGATAACAGCAATGGTCAGATAAAAGCAGTGTTTGACTTGGTCACACAATTGTCTTGAACTCCTCCTCTAACATGCTAAAGACGTCAGTTTGTGAATGCTTTATCTGCTGACAATAAGAAGCTATAAAATACTTGGAGGACCTTCTTAAGTAAGGGATTTTAAACCCATCTTTCTCTCATGGAAGCACATTTTTGCAATTATGAAAAACAAAGGGCCAGATGTTCTAAACAGGGAAAATTGTCAAGCCCCACAATCTAATAAAAGCACATATGGGAGTGGAAAGTTGTGCGGGTGATTTGTCGATAATGTGCGAATACCATTATTTGTCATGTCAAATTGGAAATGTCACGTCAGGCACTTAATTGGTTAAGACATGCTTTTTTGGGGGCGGTATATAATGGCACAAATCTTTGTAACCCACATTGCATGATTCATTTAAAGGGATAGTTCTCCCAAAAATGAAAATTACCTGCGATTTACTCACCCTCAAGCCATCGTAGGTGTATGAGTTTATTCTTTCAGACGGAGATATATTAAAAAAATGTCTTGGGTCTTCCAAGCTTTATAATAGCAGTGAATGGAGGATGACATTTTGAAGTCCAAAAAAGTGCATCCATTCATCATAAACATACTCCACACAGCTCTGGGGGGTTAATAACCTGATGTGTTTGTGTAAGAACAATATCCATATTTAAAACGTGATCATTTAAAATAATTAGCTTCCGATAGCTGTAGGCATCAATTTATGGCGAAAGAGAAAGCCCTGACCTGAGGCATAATGTATTGACAAAAGCAGAAGCGCAGAGGATAGAGCAAAACACTATACCGGTCATTTTGATATAAACTCGCTTGAAGTACGTTGACTTACATATAGGCCGTCTGCCGGAAACTATTATTTTAGTTTTTGAAGTTTTAAATAAGGATATTATTTAACCACTTTGTACAAATACGTACGATTTGGTCGCAAATTTATGGACGCAGAATAGTATAATTAATAATTTACGCAAAAAACAAGATCCACAGGTGTTGCCAATTTCACGCGCATGAAACCAAATTCACACACACAAAAAACAATTCACGTGCGCAAAAAAAAAGATATATTCATGAAATAAATATCACAAATGCAAAACACATTTTGTAGATTTACAACTGTACACAAAATGTTTAAAATGTACAAGTTCATCTTTTAATGTGAATGTGCAAATTGTCATTTGTGTGTGTATGTTTGTGACATTTTCCTGGCAGCACTCTCCTCCCACCCAGATTTAAGTCGTACTCTTTAGCCAATCAGATTTAAACTTATCAATCGACCAATCATAATTGCATGATGGCGGGCCTACCTGGGTGTTACGTCATCAGCTTTTGACTACAGTTCAAGTCATGCTCAGCAGCAGTATGTGCAGTTAGTTAGTGCAGTTAGCGATAGTTTATTAAATATTAATAGATTTAAGCAACTGTCAGATGTCCCATATGAAGAGGAAATTATGCTTGTTTTGTTGTATTTTAGCTGAAGCTACTGGTCTAAAAGAAGAAAGTCATATACACCTAGGAGGACTTGAGAGTGAGTAAATCATGCGGTAATTTTCATTTTTGGGTGAACTACCCCTTTAAATACTCTCCACCAATAAATGTGGTCTGACAGGGAAACTCCTACAAATGCATATGCAATAAGCACAGATGCAAAAATTACTGTAGACGCCTTTTCATGGCTAATTTAAACCAGTGAGTGAAACTGCATTAAATGTCAATGTAAATCCTGACACTAACACAAAAAAATAGGGTTTCTTCAATATGATAACTAAAGTTACATTAATGAACCATGACTTTTTGGTGTGTGTGATAGGGAATTAAAGACACTTAAACGAGCTCAAAAGTGTTGAATATTCAAAAGATTTGACTCTAAATGGGCGTGTCCTATACATGCAGAATTACTGCAGCTGTTATTGTTACATAATATCTGTCATTATGGGCTTTTTGAATGGTCCATAGAACACTGACAGATTCTCCTTTGTGCTTGTTTCATAAAACAAAGATTTGGTATTGCGATAATAACTTACTTATGGCAGGTTGAGTTTAATATTCAAATTCTTGTAAATGTTTATTTGAAGAAGCACCAGGCCATGACCGCTCACAAGCAATGAATTTAAATGTGTGTGCGTGTGTGTGTGTGTGTGTGTGTGTGTGTGTGTGTGTGTGTGTGTGTGTGTGTGTGAGTGCGTGTGTGTGTGTGTGTGTGTGTGTGTGTGTGTGACTGTGTGTGTGTGTGTATGTGTGCATCTCTATATGAAACATGCAGGCACTTTTTCTCCTTCCTCCTGTGCAGTAGGATTCATAAATCAGTGCAGTGACATGAAACTGCACTTTTATTTTTCTTCTTACTGCTGTCATCATTACCATTCTAAGCTAAGGCACACTGCTCCCACTCCTACATCGTTTATCACCCGTCTGCTTTTCTCTCTATTGCTTTTTGTCTTTCTCTATCTCCTCTTCTGTCTCCTTTTCCTTGCACAGGAAGTTGCCACACTAAAAATGTGCCTATGAAAAGCCTTAACTGTTTTAGTTGCATTAAATATATCTTTAAAGGAACTTCACCGTCATGTTTTTTCAAACCTGTTCGAATTTCTTTCTGGAAAGTTGAAGGGAAATTCTGAAGAGCTGGTTGCTCTTTTCCATGCAATTACTATACAATGAAGGATGACTGAATCGTTCAAGCTTCAAACTGCACACAAAAGCTCCAAAAAAATATCATTGTCCGTATGTCTTGCGAGCTATAATGCAAGTCTTTCAATATCGTGGCGTAATAAAAAGACTCATTAATTTCTCCTCAGCGCATTCATGAGAGAAGTAGTCATGTCTGATTCATAAAGGAATTGTTCTTTTGATTTGGATCTCTTTAATTAATTGGTTGATTCATTTCACAGAATCACTCTATGATTCGAATCACATCTGATCTGAAGCATCATGAAGACTTGAAAGATGAGTCATACGGGCTACTTTTCTGATTGCATTTTGATTTAATGTTGTTTTACTCTATATTAGATTTTTTGAAGCTAGAAAACTTCATTCCCCATGTATTTGATTTGGAAACACTTCTGAAGAAATGAAGTCATATGCTTTTGAAACATGAAGGTGAATAAATATTTTTCTTTGGTTTAACTCTTCTGACCGTTGCTGTACCCCTTCTAGCCAGAACTCTTCTTCTCTGTTTTAAGTGTATTTCTGTGGCAGAATTACAGAGCTACACACTGGTCTGTCGATGTATACTACATCCCTTTGAGTAGGTTTCAGTGGTTTCGCGTTTACAGTTATTTCTTGAGACGAGGAAAAAAGATTGGAAAGGGAAAGCTCTGGCTTCGTGTGGATGTGGCCTATGTTCACTTAAAAAGAACACTTTATAAGTAACAGCAATTAAAATCTGTAAAACCATATATTGGAGTGCCATGAACACATCTGCGTCCATTTTAAGCTGCAGTAGATCAGAAAATAATAGTCTTTAATAGTAGTACACAGTCGATAATAGTAGGCAAGATGTGACTGTGTTGATAGTACACTCAAAGAGTTCATCCTCTTACTCATAATTACTCAACTAATAGCAGACCAGAATCTTCACAGCATCTTCGATGTGTTCACAAGGCCTTTAATCCACATGAGACGTTGAATTAGGAAGTCCTGCTTTAGGTATGACTCATTCCATCTCCAAAGCAATGGCTCCTTTAATCTACCGGATCTGACTACTGGTTTCGTAGCGTCATCCATGCCAGGCCCGAGACTTGGAATAACACAACAATCATTCCTTTGAGAATTCGCCAGCTAGCACACCACCTCACTCGTTAATTACTTAATTAAACTAATGAGTTGGCGAGGAGCGCAAGAGCTTCAAAACAGAGTGTCATCCCGACACAGTGAGTCGACATCTCCTTACTATTCCTAATCTCTGTGGACCATCCAATCATTAGGACGACAAAAAAAAAGAAAGGGACTCATCAGAAAGACGCCTCGTGCTCTGAATGTTCTTGCGTGTTCCAAAACAAAAAGAGAGGCAAGAAATTATTTGTGCTGAAAATTGTTGAATTCATTTATTATTACATGTCTTTTGTGAGGCAGGCATTTCGCTTTGGGTTCAATTTATTCTTACTGTGACTAATCCCCAGTTGTTGTCTTGCCGGAAAAGGATCTAAGCTTTACTCCGACATCATAGACACAAAGGGAATACATGTTCAATGACAGCAGCCTTCTGATGTGAATGTCTACATTTATGGAAATATGCTATGCAAGACGGATTCGGATGCTGTCTCAGGAAATAAAACTATCTACATGTAGTGGACTCTGTACTCTGCCACTTTATAAATAAACATAGCATACAGTAATTAGCCTGTAAATAACATGGGTACTATCAAGCGAGTTGAGCGGCCTTTGATGTCTACCTAAAGCGGCAACAGTGTGGAATACTGTCAAAATATTATACAGAGTATTAAGTACAAGGTAGCATTTTGAGACTACAAAGAAAACACTATTATTTGTCAAACAGCGGGTTTATACAAATACCTTACACCAGGGCAGAATAACACTTTAGAAAGCTAAGTGCTATCAGATGGAGCCTGTGGCTTCTAAAGAAATCCCTAGCTATTGCCACGGAAAAAGGCATTATTAAAAAAAGTTTAAGTTAAAAAAGAGAAGTTTATCATTATTTACTTACCTTCAGGTCATTCCAAACCCCCTTTTTTTTCTTCGGCGGAACACACAAGTAAAATGTTTGGTAAAATGTCTGAGCTGGTCTTTTCATCCAAGGAAAGGAGATTTAGCTTCAAATCAAGCATTATATATATAGTCCATACAACGTACGCACTATAATTGTTTTCTACTTTAATGTATTTTAAAATACTGTTTATTCCTCTTATGGCAGAGCTGAAGATTCAGCAACCATTACTCCAGATTTGAATTTCGATTTAAACTTGGAATCTATCAGCAAACATTTGACCGTGACGAGAATGGGAGGGAAGCGATTCTGCAGCAAAAGTTCCAAAATGGAGCTCAGTTCTTTCTTTTGGATCACAGGAAAGATGTTTTCCTGGCAAACCATGCCCCTAAGCGTCTTTACACTGACGAATTACAGCAGCTCTGTCATGACAATCAGTGCATGTCTTATTTTCTGTCCGCTGTCTGCGAACACGCAAACAACATTTGCATGTTATCACATCTGTCTCTCGAATCAGTGTAAAGACGTTTACACCTCCTTTGTGTCTCGGTGTACACACAAAGCAAATTATATTCGGTGTAAATTAAACGAGGGCTTCGTTTAAAGACATTGCAAATGATTTGCATATTAACCAGACTGATCCAAAACCTGAATGGATTGATGATTCATATCCCTGATTCAATCATGATGATTTGATGACTTATTTTTATTATTATTTTGATGACAGAATTATAAATTTTGTGGGGACAATTCCTTTAAGATTTATTTATTTTTCTTCCCTCAGTTTTGTCTATACTTTTATTTTTGATTAGTTTGTCTGATGCCAGTGTTGTGCAACGTAAATCATGTCTCACAGAAGGCACGCAAGCAGAATAAAACTACATCTCACTCTCTTCCCAGTTTCCGCCCCCTGGCCAAGCAGTCCGTGTCATTAATAATGGGAATGATTATACATCTCCCGGGGGTCTTAGCCCACACATACACACACACACACACACACACACACACACACGTATGCAGATGCACAAGGACCCCCCTGCGGGCTCTTTAACGAGCACCTCACTCTCTGCCTCATCACACCGCCATTAGTCGGCCCCTGGCCAACATGCAAAGCAGGATTTAAAAAAAAAGAAGAAAAGAAAGGAACGAAAGTGAACATTTCTGAGCTCCAAAAAAAGAGTAACCTTCAAATTCTCTCAGTATTTATAGATGTTATATTCCAAACTGCCAGAGTCTCTGGTGATCAAACAAGCAAGCAAACTAACAAATACATTTGCTTGAAAGAGTCTAGACGCGACAGTCGGTTGAGAACCTTCCGCCTGTAAGGCTCATCTAGATCACAAAATAAGTCTTACATTGTGACACGCTGTTAATGAGATGAGGTCAAAGTAAATGACTGGCTCATTTTGTGAGCTATTCAACTACAAAATCATTTATTCCAGCCGGCAGAATTTTCAAGTTAATCTGATTTCCATCTGGAAAGTTGGAATGAATGCATTTTTAATGGAATTTTAAGCATGACCCCCGATCTTTCAAATACTGTACTGTTAACAAAAGGGAGGGAAAAAAGGTATCAATGATAATCAACAGTCATATGTAAATGTTATCAGTATTGGCCTGTTATATTTACACTGAGCTCTTACACCAATATACGTAGTTATCAGCTTTAAAATGTAAAGAATTACAGTTTCAATAACAGTGCCTCCCATAAAACAACAACAACAGACTGTAACACCTTTTCCTTGACAGTCACCTTACAATTTACTACCTTAGATACGGATGAACTAGAACAAGATACATACAGTAAAGCTGGTTTGAGACAACAGCGTTTTTAGGCCGATTTATCCCTGATTTACCCCTTCAGACAATTTAATATATATTTTCTTTTATAGGGAGTGCTCATCAATCAACAGTGGGACACTGTAAATATGCCAGAGTTAGCCCAGCAGGCAAATTTTGCTCCTTGCCAGAAAAAAAAATCTGGTCCAGGGCCTTGATCGGATACGACGTTCAGCATAGATTATCTGGTAATGCATTTACAGAACAAATCTTAAAGGGGGGATGAAATGCTGTTTCATGCATACTGAGCTTTTTACACTGTTAAAGACTTGGATTCCCATCCTAAACATAGATAACAGAGTTTTTTTTTCGAGTATGGGACGGCTTGACGTGAAAAGAGCGGAAGGTCCTTGTATGGGCCGTACGGGCTTTTCTCCCGGTAGGAAACCTGCTGTTGCTGTTCAATTTACTTTAGCCTCCGAATTTGATTCTGGATCATATCTATTAGCTGAGATCGATAGCCATGGGTTTCTCCACGCTTGAGGACGTCACCGCTTTGCGCACTTGTCATTCTTTAGCTCCGCCCACACGATACGCCTCCAGGCGCTTGTTTTTTTCCGGACTCGGTACAGCCTATATTTCTTTTATAAATATAATAAAACTAAAGACTTTTCGGAGATATGAAGGATGCAATACTACTCTATTGGTACTCAAGATTGACATAAACTGAGTGTTTCACCCCTCCTTTAAACCTCTCGTTCTTGTTGCAGACACATCAGGGCCACCACGATAATATCAAACCAAGCCTGCCACACGAGTCCCAAAAACTGAAGCCGACATGTCTCGATCGCCCCCAGGAGACTGGAATTAGTATAGGGCATAAAGCCCGCCCCCTCCATGAAATGGAACGGGACACAGACAAACTAAACAATCAATGCACTTCAAATACATTTCTTCCAAAGATAGTTTCTCTCATGTTTTTTTTTTCTTTTCTTTTTTTTTATCACACTAATGTTAGTTCAAGTGTTCTTTAAAGCTGCTGTCCGTAACTTTTTTTGTGTTCAAGATTTTAAAAAATTATATAATGACAATGTACAACATGAATCCATTTTCCAAACTGTGTTTTTGTCTTACCCTGAATCATTATGGTACACTTATAATAAGTGTTTATATTGGGACTATTTCAGGCCAGACTGGTAGGTACCTACGGAGGAGCACAGTCCCTGCATGATCCGCCATAGACATAAACAGAGAGAAGAAGCTCTGTCTGTAATGTTCTTCCGCAAGACGCATGCAGTTCTGTTTATTAACCACTAGAATGCAAAAAGTTACGGACTGCAGCTTTAAATAAGTTTGGTTTTAGTTAATTATTTGATGCTCTTAAAACGGGGTTGTGACGTTATGATTGACAGATTCTCTAAATCAGGCCGTCACTGCGGCACTAGCAGACATTTTTCGGGATATTCAGGAGGAGATTGGAACTTTAGCTTTAATCTCTATGTAACCCTCTTTGTTAGTGTGCTCCCCCAAATGTCTCTGTGCTGTGTGATGTATGATGGATGAGGAGGACATCAACATCATTTTCGTCACAGCAGTAAAGCTTTTTATTTGGCTTTCTATATTCACATCAACCACTTTCTACAGGGATAGAGAATTATATTGTGTTTGTTAATACAATGCAAACACCATAGCTGTAGCTAATCAAACATGGTTGCAAACTAAAATAAATTACAACATGAATAAAGACATATGTAAACTATAACCAAAATACACAACAAAAATACTCAACAAAATACACAGAAAAAATATACTCCACCACATGGAATCTATAGGACATGAAATAATATCAAAAAACCAAAACCCCCAAACGAAAAAATATGCACATATACATTTATAAACATCTTTAAAATCCATATACTGTATGTCTTCATATAACATGGATGGACAAAATAATAAAATTTATTTAACAGATGACAGGGAACACTTCCTACGTTTCCACAGGTATAGATAATTATGAACAAAAAAGCTCTACCCATGTAAAGAGGGGCTCACTCCTACAATGAAACACAACTCCCCCCAAAGGCAGGGAGAACGTATGACATCTTCCCTACATCTACATTTCTATAACTGTTTATTTTACTAAAAGTTGTTGATTAGGCGGGTGTTTGGGCGGGACCTTGATACCGCGGCTCCACTTTGCGCTCACTACTCTGCAGACTCGAGACCCAAGATGTCAACGCCATATTTGAACCCTGGCCGCTTCACTTACGTCAGCGGAAGAGAGTGAAAGTGCGTAGTCCATCTTTTTTACTGTCTATGTATCAACCCTGTTTGATATTTAGGATTTTAAATCAGGATGATTATGATGTTCGCACTTTCAAAATAGCCTATGAGAGACGAAGACAAAGGTGTATGACAGAAATTTTGAAATAGCAACCACGAAACAAGCTTTTTTGTTGGGAAGCAGAGATGAAGGAATGGGTTGTGAATGTGTGGCAACAACACGACCACCTGTATAACATGTCTTCGAAAACGCACTACAGACAAAAAGAAGAGCTCGGGAGAAATTGCCTCTTTTTTTAACACACCAGCTGGGTGTAGAAAGTTGCTAGCGCAACTTGTTGCCAAGCAACGGTAAACATTTTACCCCTTGGGAAGACAATGGTGTCATTAATCAGCTCAATTAAGGGTCAATGACAAGAGTCAGTGTGGCCAAGTTCATCAATTATGATTTCAAAAGCAGCTCTGGCAATGGGGCAATTATCCAGCTTAATTCAGTTCGAGTTTTTGTGTTTCGATAATGTCAGATCGGTAATGTTGTCTGAATATTATATTATTTTCAGTGGTGATGTATGAAGCATACCACAGACATCACTAACAATCCTTGCAGCCTTCTTTTTGTCAGTGGTGAACACTTTGGAAATTCTGTCTGGGGAAATCTTTTGCAAAACTACAGTAAATGTCATGTTATGATACCATGTCAAGCCAAAAAAAAGAAAAAAGTTCAATTAAGGTTGTTTAATAGATGTATTAAAACTATCAATCACCCGGGGAAAAAAAATAGGGGTATGCAAAATGCACTAGTGTGTGTGTGTGTGTGTGTGTGTGTGTGTGTGTGTGTGTGTGTGTGTGTGTGTGTGTGTGTGTGTGTGTGTGTGTGTGTGTGTGTGTGTGTGTGTGTGTGTGTGTGTGTGTGTGTGTGTGTGTGTGTGTGTGTGTGTGTGTGTGTGTGTGTGTGTGTGTGTGTGTGTGTGTGTGTGTGTGTGTGTGTGTGTGTGTGTGTGTGTGTGTGTGTGTGTGTGTGTGTGTGTGTGTGTGTGTGCTTGTTTTTGTGACATATCAGGACAAAAATGTGTATAATTACATGTGTATGACACAGGTATTACAGAAAATGGTGACATATCAGGACATTACCCCATGTCCCCACTTTTCAAAATGCTTATAAATCACACAGGAGGAGTTTTTTTGAAAAAGTAAAAATGCAGAATGTTTCCTGTGATGGGTAGGTTTAGGGGCAGGGGCAGTGTAAGGGGATAGACAATACGGTTTGTACAGTATAAAACCCATTACGCCTATGGAATGTCCCCACAATTCACAAAAACAAACATGTGTGTGTGTGTGTGTGTGTGTGTGTGTGTGTGTGTGTGTGTGTGTGTGTGTGTGTGTGTGTGTGTGTGTGTGTGTGTGTGTGTGTGTGTGTGTGTGTGTGTGTGTGTGTGTGTTTGCTTACCGCTAAAACATAGTCTCTTGTGTACATAATACATCATTTTAAATTTATGAAGCAAACATTTTCATGCTAATTTACATGATAAGATATCATCCAACAATAACAATGGACCATAAAAATTAGGAATTTGAATTTATGAAACAAAACAAAAATTGCTCTGGATGTCATTACCCTCATGACCCACAGCAGAATCAGTAAAATAGCTTTGGCACACATACTAAATAGAAACTGATAGAAAACAGCCAGACACTAAACAAAACCGGAAAAAAGGAGGAACTCAGCAGTGCTTTACATTTCATCTCACTTTCCCCCCTCCATCTTCCTGACCCGGGGCATTGTTGAAAATCACACTTGAAAACGCTGCAGGCTTTTACACCCCTGCACCCAGAGCCACCGGAGAGATTCAGAGAAGGGGGCGGTTGGTGAATGCGGCTATAATACCGAGGGAGACCCCCTAATGCATCATATAAATAATATGAATAATGAAATATGATAAAAGCCACAGTCATGCGGGCGGTACAGCAGTAGTCTCTCAGTGCCTGCTGCATATTTATTCTGTCCTCATCCTGAGCGCGTGCACACAGCGCCCAAGGAATAAAGAGATGTTTCATTTGGATGAACGTTCATCATCTAACACTCACTTTCTGTCTCTGCAGACAGCCATGGGTGTGGTTTTTTCAGAGGAAATGGAAAAAAGGGAAAAGAAAAAGGATTGTCTATTTGTTCCTTTCTTCAGCACCACGACTATGACCCATGATGGATTACGCTTAGCTATTTTCCGTCTGCTTCGGTGGGTAGCTTCTGTACTTAAGCACAGTACATTTTAAATCAACCTAATTACCGTGTACAATATGGAGATTTTATTACACTTTCAACCATTAAATCATATTTCACAAAGCATAAAACAGTTGGGTGGGCAGAGGGCTGGAGTCACCATTCAAAAACGCCTGGAAATAACAGTGTGCCTTTGCCTCAGGCAATAAACCCTTGTGCAAAACCTCCTGGGCTTGCTTCATTGCTTTTATATATATATATATAGAGTTGTGCCACATGGGGCTGTTCTCAAATGGCATCCAGTTGTACTCTGTGGACACGGATAGCATGCCTAAAATAGCCAAACCACACCTGCTGACCATAATAGATCACATTCCAGCCATTGCCTTGAAAATAGATTCTATCCGAATATGTGTTGCACTATAAAAGTGTATACGTGCTTAAAGATGTTGGCCAGTTTAACTCGTTTCCACCATCTGTCACAATCTGAACAACATGCATCAGACAAGCTATATCCACTCCAGTTCGCCTAACCGTAAGTGCTTCCAGCTGGTTTCATCTCATCACGAGGATCTTCTGGGAAGATGAGGTTCTATCTAACTAATACTTCTCATGTGATCTCCTGTCGTGTAAAGTGAGCAATAGAGGGGTAATATCCAAAGAATAGAGGATAGACTTACTATATAGCCACAGACCTCCCTTAAAAGTTTAGTTTTCCTTAAAATGAAAATGTCCCGATCATTTACTCACCCCCATTTCTACAGTTAAAAAGAAATTATGTTTTTTTGAGAAAAACATTCCAGGATGGAACCTATGGCAACCAACAGATTGAATGTCCAAATCAATGCAATTTCAAAGTGCTTCAAAGGGCTTCAGAGGCGATCCCAGATGAGGAATAGGGTCTTATGTAGCGAAATTGTCTGTCATTTAAAAAAAGAAAAGAAAAATGTATATACTTTTTAACCTACATTGCTTTTCTTGCGCTGCTCTGCTGTGCACCGTGGATTATGCAATCCTTGTGTGAAGACTAAAACAAGTATCCTTTAGCCAAAAAAAGGTAAAACAATGATTGTGAATGATTTTGAAGTTGGAGATGGAGTATTATTTTTTTTTTTTGCAAAGAGCATTTGTATTAGTATTTGCACATTTGCTCTGGAGCGATACTTCCGCCTACGTCTAGTGTGACCTTTCCAATGTGATTACGCAATCTGTGGCATGTGGCATCGCAGCACAAGATGAGCAGTTTAGGTTCAAATGTATATAAAAAAAATTGTTTTAATGACCAATAGTTACGCTAGATAACACCCTATTCAGCTGGGATTGTGCAGAGCCTCTGAAGCCATTCAATTGCTTTTGAAATGGCATTGATTTGGACCTTCAACCCATTGGGTGCCACATGTGGAGAAAAATCCTGGACTGTGTTCCTCGAAAAAAAAAAAAAAAATTCGACTGAAGAAAGAAAGACACGAACACCTTTGATGAGATGGGGGGATACATATCAGGACATTTTCATTTTTAACTAATCCCTTAAAGAGAGAGTTGCTAAAAAACTTCAAACAGAAAAGCTGAATGTCTGAAGAATCATTACACAGCTCTCACAGACAGTATATATACTGACTAGGGAGGACAACACACAAAAACATCCTAAAAGTACATAACAGCACTTCATGGTACTGTATTTTTATGCCAGTCCCCTTTAAATACGATGATGGCCTTGATCTGAATACAATGTGAGATTTGGCTCATTTAATTTTCAGAATTAAATAATTCACTGTTATACTGACACTGGACTAAAGCCAAAGCAAATTATTATAAATTTATGCAGAAAATATCTATTTAAATTGACAGTGATCTTTTCCCTCACTTATTTATTACAACATTTAAGAAATAACAATGAAAATAATAAGTTTAAGTAAAATAAATAATAACTACATGTACAGTATAGTAAATAGGTTTTCATTTCCAATTCTAAAAAAAACTGGGTTGTCAACAGTTGTCTGACCAATAAAAGTGTTAACATTTTTTGCTGAATTGATTTTGAATGTCCTAAATTCACAAGCTAACTTTGAATGCAATACATTAAGTACCAAAAATGTCTTGTGTTTGAAAACCACAGGATGGATAAAGTCCCTGACATTTGAAGTATTTCTTATGACAACCTGAACAGACTACAATTTTATAAATTCACAAATTATGTATTGTGCTCAGTTTTGCCATCTGTGGTGTCAGTATAACACGACGTGAGACATGAACTTCAGCAAAAACAAAACCAGTAATATCTTATGTTTCTCATTAATAATTTCAGAAGACTTAAAAAAGAAAGTTGAACTAGATTGGACCTGGCTTTTAGTATGATTATATGTTTTAGTATGAATATGTCCTTGGTATCTATAAACTATTATGCTCAAGAAGATATAAGCATTCAAAACGTACACTTTCTCACCTTCTAATATGGATCAGTGATTTTGATGACAACACTCTGCGCTTCAGCTTCTCATCAGATTTGCTGTCCAATCAAATGCTCTGCTGAATCTGAAGCTCCGCCCCCCCTACATTCTAGACGCTGAAACTGTGGCTAACATTGTTCACACATTTACTGTTTTATACATGGTGAATGGCACATAGTGCAGGGGATAAGGAACGATTCAGACTGTGTAAATATGCTTTACCGAGCTCAACGGCTCTGCCGAGCTGTGATTTTAAAAAGGGGAGGAGTTGTGATATGTCCCGCCCTGTCTTCCTGTCGTAGTGGAAATGACGTCAACACACTGAATAATGCTGCGCATGTCAAGGCACTTAAGGGGACCTTTAAGTTGTTTTTAATGCACCTTTGGAGTTTACCAGTATGATCAGTATGAACTGATCTACAGAACAATAAAAACAAAACAGTATACAGGTTTGGAATGACATCAGGGTGAGTAAGTAAGCTACATTTCATTTTTGGGTGAATTATCCCTTGAAAAATCAAACTTCAGGTAAATGACAGAATGAAATAACATCTGTGAAGGTGCAAGGAGATGCTCACAAGCTGGGTAGAAGACAAAAGTGCTCCCCATAAGAAGGTCACCCCACTGACTCCCAAGAAACTATGGACAGATGTACATTGACAGAGACTGGCAATCCTATATCAGTCACTGTCAAACCGCAGACCACCTAGAACACACAATGTAGACTGACAATCGCCCTAAGGAGACTAAGTGTGTATGTTCTTGCATGGTTAGCCAAGAGCATGATGGGAAATGCCAGCTTGAGTGTTTAGTATGCATATGATGTGTTTGAGTGGTAACATGCCAGTAGAGGGCTGTATGTCTCCTGTTACAGTACATTGAGTCCAGACTCACTGACTGACTTACTTTGAACACTTCCCCTCCAATGGGAAAAGAGCCACGGGTCATGGCTCTACTATGTGCATGCACAGAGAATAAAAATTGCAGTCTGTAATCTGTCTTGAAATACTACAGAGCGAACGCTGCGTGGTTGAGTGTGTGGAAAGTGTGTGCGTTAGAAAGAAAATGTTACCCATATGTTGCAGGTGTAGATGTGAGTGCCTACTTCTGTTCAATACATGCAATTTGCAGGTGTACATTTGTAGAGTTGCGTGGGCCCTGGTGGATGAAGATGAGCAATGTGTGCACATGTTGATCTGACAGTGATATGGCTGTGGTAGCCTGTGTTCGTGAGGGGCTGAGAAAACCGTCTTCCCCACCAGTTCCTCTCCTCTGAGTTCCCAGCTCTTCCATTATCAAATGCAGAAGAAAATTGTCTTATTAATTATTTCATGGTCAATGAATTATTTATGTAAGCTCTTTTAAAAGCTGGAGGAACTGCAGAAACGGCTGTTGATATTGAGCCGGGTAAAAGTACAGTGGGGAGTACAGAAAAAAATAAGTGAAAACAAAAAAACGATGGTCGATTTGAGGCCTCAAATAGGATTGACATCAATACTGAGGTATTCCGGAAGCCAGTACTTACTAAAGCTGAGGCAGACTGCTCCATACACACTCCCTCACACACATTTTGAACTCATACTGGGAAACGAGGAAGACCTTGAACTTGTGAATGTAAATTAACACTAATATTGGTAACTAGGGATGGTCATATTGACCGTTACCTACAGTAAGAATTTTGACCGACTATCAGTTAAACTGTTTACAGGTTTTTGTTTTGTTTTTTACTCACGGGTGCATCGACACATGCAACTAACCACACGTGCCAACACAGACATATTTCACAAAATGAAGCAACGGGAAAGAAGATACTGTGCGGGACCATTTTGACAAAAACGGGTGACGAAGTAATGTGCAAAATAAGCTATGCGGTATTACAATACAGCAGTAGTACAAGCTCCTGACTGGTGAAGGAAAGCAAATGAAAGTCGCTTCCCGAGGCTGGCCGCTCAATACTGTTGTGAAGTTTATGTGAAGCTTATGTGTTTTTTTCATTCAAAACCATCATAATCAACAAGTAAGGCTATTTTCTACCCTGGTTTTTAGCCTCTCTCATGGAACGCTCGTTTTTATGGGCGTGCCACACTGAAGACTTGGGAGTAAACGCAGACTGCTACGATTGGATAAGCTTTGCATTTTGTAATAAGCTTTGTCTCCCCCGTGAGTACACATGAGTAATTGTTCTGAAAGCATGTGGGAAAATGGCAACCGGAATGATTCTCAATTCATGGCCTTCAAGGCCAGTGTTTCCCAGCCTTTTTTTGTGTGTGTCACTAGTTACCTCTCTTTGCCTTTGTTATGGAACGCTCAAATTGAGTTAGGGTACTCTGCTATTGTTTAGCAGTTGTTTAGAAGATACTGTGGTGGCCTATTTACAGTATTCTGCCTTTGTTTCCATTAAAGTTTGCTGTGTTTAAATTGTTGTGTAGCCTGTGTCACCGCGACACTTCTGACACACAAAATACCTGAATAAAAGTGTAGGTAAAACAAATAGTTGAGTGTGTGTTTTTTTTTTTTTTTTTTTAACTAATAACATTTGCTCTCAAAGTAAAAGTATGGTTGAGATGATTTAGTCTAAGAAATTAGATGGATCACAATCTTCTTCATTTAGCTAGCTAGCACCCTATATAGCATGAATAGGCAAGTTCGCTATTGGCTACACAATCATTATCACAACATTGTATACAGGTGTTACTATAATGATTTTGTAAATGGTGATTAATAACCAAATATTGATAATGTGGAATTTAATGCCATTTGCCTTGGTGTGATACTTTTTGCAGACAATACGAAGGCAGAGTACAGTCACTTCAAAATAGGGGTCAAAAGTCAAGTTTGAGCTCAATTTTTATTTTTATGTAGACCATTTTTATTACTAAAAAATTGAATTGCACTGAAACAATCCATACAAATAATAAGCATCATGTCACGGTTATGGACTCTTTTTTGAAAATCTGTTTTGATCCTTTTCCTGTTTTCTGAGTAACTGATTATGTCCTCATGTTTTGCACCTGTCTGTCATTATGTTTATGTTATGATAATATACTGTTATGTTCAGTTTTGTTGTTGGTTACCGTTTATCAGTTAAGTGGTTAGTGTTTATTCCTATGTGAGTTCCTGTTTGTTGTATTAAAATAAAGATTGTTCAATTGTATCTCCACCGTTGTGCATGCTTACTACACCATTAAATGGCACAACAGTTTTCAACATTTATAAAAATAAGAAATATTTCTTGAGCAACAAATCAGCATATTAGAATAATTTCTGAATGATCATGTGACACTGAATAAATTGAAGCTTTGATATCACATCACAGTAATAAATTAAGTTTTAAAATTCATTAGAATAGTTATTTTACACTCTAAAAAATGCTGGGTTGTTTTAACCCAATGTTGGGTCAAATATGGACTAACCCAGCAATTGGGTTATTTTAACCCAGTTTGGTTAAATAAAAAAAATAAATAAATACAGTACAATTTTGTTTTAATCCTGCGGTTAAATATTTGCTTAAGACAACCCAATCGCTGGGTTAAAACAACCCAACTTCTAGGTTAGTCTATATTTGACCCAACATTGGGTTGTTTTTTAGAGTGAATTGTAATGTAATTCCAATGTCCTGTTTTTACTGTATTTTTGATAATAAATGCAGCGTTAGTGAGCATTTCTTTTGAACATATCCTTTCTTGAAAAAATAAATCCTGATATTTATCAGAATTCGTTTTTTTTAATTATTTTTTTTGTTCTTTCAAATGAGTTGAACAGCTATGGAAGAGGTGGCACACACTGATCTAGACTATGAACTAGATATATATAGTAGACTGCTACTAGACTGAACTAGCAGTGCTGAAATGTCTTGCAACTTCAATACTACAACAGACGGCTTATCAAGCACAGTCACAATGTTGTGAACAGAATGATGGAGTGCCATTTTTACACTGCAGTGCTTTTCATTTTTTTTCTCAAAACAACATTCTTCTTGACACCACCAGTTACCAAAACAACGTCCATACAGGGGGTACCTCAATGGGCTCTCACCCCATGTCCTATCTTCTCACCTACCGCTACATCTCTACTTGCACATTGTCAATGATGATTTATTAAGCAAGTGGAGGGCTATTATGGGCTGCCCCCCTGTGGGCCCCCTCCTCTCTGTGCACATCAATGCTAAATGGCAGACTCCAGCCCACCGCCCACATTGATTGGTCCTGACAGACGCTGAGGGACCATTTCCAGCCCCTGCCCCTCCAAGTCCCTGGGCAGGTGTGTGGCATTGTCTGTCATTTTCTCTGGTTCTCATTCTCTGTCTATGGCCAGGGGCGTGAGTAGACTCTGCCAAAATCAGAGTCCATAGGCCATTTTAGACATCAGAATTGTCTCAACTGTGTTGGTTCAACTGAAACCCTTTTATTTGTTTGTTAGAGCTTTCTGACCAGATTGACATTGCAACACTGACTCAACTAATGTTGTGAGTTTGGGGTGAGGCTACATTTTGTCTAACCAGTAGAAGTTAAAGGAAGTAAGGAATGCGTATCAATAATAGAAGTGTGCAATATCGTGGAGTGTATACACCAAAATTAGTTTCGGCATTCATATGGTACGCAGTTTTCCGCGTGTATATGATACGCACTTTATACCCCCAACCCCCATCCTACCAAAGAGCGTGTCATATACACGCAATAAAATACATATGCTATGCATGTGTAGGAAAAACTGCGTACCATATGCAAGCCAAAACTAATTTTGCCGTATACATTCCATCAAACTGCACACAAATTACATGCTTCACCTTTAACATTTTGCATATTTGTTTTTTTCAGATGTGTTTTGCCTATTCTTATAAAAAATGCAAAAAGATAAACAATTAGACAAAAGTAATACATTATTACTTTTATATATTATTTATTACTATATATTGTTATTACTATATATTATTACATATTTACATTATTCTCGTCAAAGCTCACTCTCAACTCAATCCTTTCTATTAATCATACTGTAGATATAGCTAGTATTCTTTTCAATGTTTAGACAAACTGCACTGATTACAAATTACAACGATCAAATTACAACGATATGAGGGTTTAAAAACATCTTCTGTATAGTAAGGGCCCTATAATATCTGTTATGTAGAAAATGCAGACTGAATTCCAGAATACAGTCATTAGAACAGAATTTACTGTATAACACAGAATGCTTGTTAACACTGTACAAGGGCATGAATATACTCTATTTGAAGTAAATAGTATTTATGTTAGTATTTATTTATTTAAATTTTGTGCTGTATTCAGGTCAGGTAAGAAATATTCAGAAAGGCACCAGATCAGAACAGTATGACCTTGACATCAGTCTTCATCTTCATGCAGAATGCCAAATATTAGAGGGAAAATGCAGATTAATCAACGTTCCTCTAAGATCCAACGCAGAATCTTTGCACTGATTGTAGAGAAGCATGTGAAATACATTTAAATATGGAAAAATGTGTTAAATGCTAGCTGCAAGCAATTTTAATTTAGCTTTATTAACATTTTTAAATATATCTATATATATATATATATATATATATATATATATATATATATATATATATATATATATATATATATATATATATATATATATATATATATATATATATAACTATCAGGCATAACATTACAGGTGAATAACACTGATTATCTCTTCATTATGGCATCCTTTAGGATATATTAGGTAGCAGGTGAACATTTTGTGCAGATTATGTACACCCTTTCATGGAAACGGTATTCCCTGGTGGCTGTGTGCTCTTTCAGCGGGATAATGTGCCCTGCCACAAAGCAAAAATGGTTCAGGAATGAGAAGCACAACGAGTCTGAGGTGTTGACTTGGCCTCCAAATTCCCCAGATCTCAATCCAATTGAGCGTCTGTGGGATGAGCTGAACAAACAAGTCAGATCCATAGAGGCCCCACCACGCAACTTACAGGACTTAAAGGATCCGCAGCTAAAATCTTGGTGCCAGATACCACAGCAAACCTTCAGGGGTCTAGTAGAGTCCATGGCGTGAAGGGTCAGGGTTTTTTGGCAGCAAAAGGGGGACCTACACAATATTATGTTAAAATCTAATATATTAAATATATGCCGGGTTTTCTGTGAAACTCCACAGACAAAAATTCCAAGGAGGCCGACCCATAAGTGCAGGTTATAGAGCAAAATATCCATCCTCTCCACTTCATCTTGCATCATTGCTGCTTGAAGGGCAAATACAATTCCTTTGCTCATCTTGTCAAAGCAGAGGGAGTGAAGTCCTCTCTATTCATGTCAGCGGACACAAGAGATCTGAATTTGAATGTGCACATCAAACATGCCCAGGAGAGCAGTACAGTGCCCCCTCATTTCAGCTTCGCTCATGCAAAATCCGTAAGTAGACAGATCAGTCTTTATCCCCTGTAGAGCCAAGCATGAGTCGCCTAAAAAGGCCACTATGTGCAGAGTGTAAGCTCTGTCTATCTAGAACATGCTAAAGGTATATATTATACTTTTTGGTTCTAAAATCTAATTTGCTGAGAGCCTTATCTAGCTGTGCAACATTCTGCTAGTATCATACCATATCAGTTGTGACGACTGTCATGGAGGTGGAGCAAATCCACCATATATATATATATATATATATATATATATATATATATATATATATATATATATATATATATATATATATATATATATATATATATATATATATATATATATATATTTATATATATATATATATATATATATATATATACCCTTTTATTCTGTCACGGATTGTAGTGTTAGGCAAGAAATAGCCGTTTTACAATTAGTTTAAACACTATTGCAGATGCAAGCTCCAGGCTGTCAGCGGCCGTTCAGTGATCATGTACTCGCAGAGAACAGCTTCATCTCTGCCAGTCCTTCATGAATTTGCCGATGACTTGTATGTAGATAATGTTTAAGATATAATTATTTGGGGTATATCAAATGACCAAATATTTGGCCTTTTGGTAACACTTTATTTTAGGGGCTAATTCTCACTATTTAATAGTTGCTTTTTTAGCATGCATGTTAGTAGGATATTGGCTGCTTATTATCACTTATAAAGCACATAATGCCTTATTCTGCATGACCTTATTCTATATTTCTAATCCAACCTAATATCTAAACATAACTACCTTACTAGCTATTAATAAGCAGTAATTAGGAGTTTACTGAGGCAAAAGTCATAGTTAATAGTAAGAATTGGACCATAAACTAAAGTGTGATTGGTCTTTTTAATATATTACTTGTTCAAGAGAAAATGTATTTGGCTAAGGGCATAGTTTTTATTTTTAAATGTTATGCTACTATAAAGCTACTTTTGTACTTTCAACTGAACTGTTTGCTTGTGTTTATATTATATATAATATAATATTTATATTATATTATATATAAAAACATGTTGTATTTGATACTGGGAAAGGATCTGTGATTGTGACTTCTGGACCAGCTCAAAACCTCTAAAACCAGCCAACAGACCAGCCTGTCTAGGCAAGTCCACCTCTAGGTTGGTTTAAGCTGGTCTATTTAGCAGAAAAAGCTATGTTTTATTAGAAGGAGTAAGACGACATAAAAAAAACTCATTATAAAGACAAAACATTTTTATTTTATTTATTTTTTACTTGGAATATTGTGCACTGGTGAATCATGCATATAAGACCAGGACTGCACATTAATAAAGTAAATGGGGTCAATTTAGATGTCACGTCGACTCTAAATAAACTGGAGTTTTATCTAACTATCATAACAACACAGCAAACCTCCCTCTCACTGCCTTTTCTTCTTACTCCAAAGCTGGTTCACATGGCCGCCGCTGTTTGGCGTGCTGCACGGTGCCCATCTCTGGTCTTTCTTTAAAATGATCGCATTAGCCAGTTCACCACACAATTTTCAGCCATGTGCCTCAGTGATACAGGGCACAAAAAGCTCTGCTCATGTTCCCGTTGCAGACATTTCATGTTTGCTCCATTGCCTTTCATCTCTTTCACATGTAGAACTACTTTTCACTAAGTCTGACGCTGGTCCAGGGGTGTCTTCCTGGAAAATGCCAGACGAGGATGAGCTCAAACCACAGGAGGGTGAGCCAGGCTAAATGCGGTGTGGCAGAGAGCCTTCTCCTCAGCTTAGATAGCTTGCTCCATTAACATCACATGAGAGAACTGTAAAGGCCCCTCGCGCTTACTGTCTCTTGCCACGGACCGAGGAAAGCTCTCGAATATGTGTTGCCAGGAAACCACATCTTACAGACTGCATGGCACCCAGCTGGGGGAATGGGCACATGTAGCTGAAACACATCTGGATGCACCTGACAGGCAACGGCAGAGCTGGGGACAGCTAGTCTGCGCCTGTTGGGAGGTAGTGTGCTTTGTTGTTTTCGCAAACAGATGAACCACGCATGGGTGAGCAAAGCGCCAATGCGCATACAACATGAATAAAGTGCAAATAAAGAAAAAAGACAATTTTTGTCATTATATATTCCTTCTCATGTTTTTGCCCCTCCTTTGTATATTTTCTGATATCCTTTACATCAATCCCTTCCATACATCAATGATTTTTTGGACTTGGGCTCAAAAAAAAAGGGGACAAAAAACCTAGTTGCACTTTATTTTATTTAAAAAAGTAAGGAACCTGGTTGCCTTAAAATTTTGAGTTTATTGAAATACATTTTTTAGTTGATACAATGAAGGAAATTGGTTTAATAAATAGAAACTCAAAATATTATTGTATCTGAACTGTTTCACTGCGTCATCACAAATAAAACAAACCCAATTACCCATTATGCTTACTAAATATTTTAATATCGATTCTCAAAATATCGATTCTCAAAAATGTTTATTGTATTAACTCAATTTTTTTTATTTTAATGAACTTAACATTTTAATGCAACCAGGTAGCTTATTTTGTAAATATTTTTTACAGTGTGGTTAAGGTTAGGTTCCGTGGTAGGTTCAGGGTATGTACCTAGTTATTGAGCTTATTATTATAAGTACATCACATTAATATAGGGGAACAGGACTGAAAAAAAGTGAAACCCCTATAAAAGCAGAATACACCTATTCTATCATATTCTCTGAATAATATATAAATTATTACATAGATTTATTTTTTGCTGGTTAATGCAGGTTATAAAAAGTCATATGGTGCAACTTCCCCAGAAATGATGATATTAATTCATTATTCATGATATTTATTTAAAAAAAACTCCAAGGACCCTGTACAGGGTTGAGAAATGACATCGTCATGTATTTACTTTCCATTTTAAATGTCTGTGGAGGAGCTATGGTGTCATGTGTGGTACCATTTGAAAGATTAGAGTCAAAGATTTGTTTTACACAAAGTAATGTATTTACACTAAGTTACTCTGGTGCCATTTCCGCCTGGATTTGGCCTACCGAAATTGAAAAGCTTCCCACACACGTCTAAGTTCAAAATGTTGGTGTCATTTTACAGAAAACCCTTTAAATTTACATAAACACTGCTAAAAGTAAAATGTAAGTATATGTTGTGTAAGCTGTAATACCCCCCCCCCCCCCAAAAAAAAAAAAAATCCAGACACCCCCCCCCCCCCAAATCCAGGCGGAAATACCAAAATAAGAGGGTAAAAAAATATATTTTTTTTTTCCTTGAAAATAATGATCAAGATGTGTACTCTTGCATGCCCATGGATTCAAGTGGTAAAGAACGTATATTACTAATATTTACAGCACATGTATAGGTTTAAATTAAATTAAAACTTTTCTTGATAGTTTTTTCTAAAACATGAGAAGCTGACATGTTCTCATATACACTAGATTTTCCATTCATTTTAAAATATTTTTTAATTTCCATTATTGTGATCCCCATTCAACTTGGGTGTATATTTGAACTGTTCAAGCCATAGGATAGCTTTTTGTGAGGACCAGTCCAACATTATTTACAAATTCATAAAATGTTCACGGTTGCTGCAACGGTTCAAATCAAATACGGTGCCCATGGCGTAGTTTAAATGTCAGCAACATCCAAAGTCATTGGTGAGTCACTCAGTCAGTTCATCAGAAAAATATTGCTTCTGGAGACTTGGGATTTAATGCACGAGTCATATGGACAATGTTCATGGTGGTTTTATTACAGTTTTTCTCCGTCGCTTTGGTACATTTCTCAGATCAGAATTGAAATTCTCAAAACTACCTGTTCAATTCTCACATCATTCTTTCATTTGTGCACATCAAAAAAGCAGTTTCTCATTTCTTTGAACAAGTTGCAAATGCTTTGGTACATCCATGCAAATGATTATGTCCAATTCTCTGTTGTCATTATCAGTTGCTTATGTCATGTTGATCAAAATGTATTATATTGGGTCTCTGTTGAATAGTCTCACCCTCCACAACATTTAGGCACAAGCTCATAGCATAAGTCTTTACATGCAAAATGGTTGAACAAGTTATCATAATATGTCAAGCATATATATTTCCATTAGACTTTTTTCTAAATCTTTCCTGAGTTGGTAAATTGCTCCCAGGTGAATCTTGACTTTTCTAATATATATATATATATATATATATATATATATATATATATATATATATATATATATATATATATATATATATATATATATATATATATATATATATATATATATATATATATATATAGCACCGCATGTACAGTGTTTCCTATGTTCACATTTTTTCTTTAGGTTTTTTTTTGTGTGTGCAATTCAGTGCTGTCTTTTTATTTTTTTATTTCTGTATCTCAATGATATGTTCTGTCAATAAAATACAGTACAAACAGTAAGAGTGTAAATTTGAATATTTTCCATTCTCTTGCAATTGCACTCACACACACACTAAGATGTAACTTACAATTGACAATAATTGTCATCAAATCTTTATCCATAGTTTCCATCAGAACATCCCTCCAGAGTAAACTGTTATATTGACAACATGACTAAACAATTTGACTGTCTTATCCGTACACAATGACACAAGGACTTGTCATTCTGATGACACTGACATGTTCATTGACACAGATATTTAGTTTTGAGAGATGAACTAAGGATTTTCAGCAAGAGAATGGCTTTTGCAGGTTATCTGTGGTGTTTTGCTATTTGTACAAATTGTTTTGAGAAATGCACTAACTGTTTTGCAAATTGTGAGTTTGAGTCGAGAAATGTACCAAAGCGACTGAGAAAAACTGTAATTATTTTGAACTGTTCTCATATAGAAAATATCTATGTGGATATTCTTAAAATTGTCCAAACTAAAAATAAATAACATTATAGATTTGTGAATAAAAAATGACAAAACTGTTATCGTTCTTCACTTCATGTAGCAATGCTAGTAATATGCTCTAGTTTACAGTCTCTGCTGAGAACACAAACACTTTAAAAATATCCTGATTGACAGCTATCAAGGGCTCAACAGAGCAATCCCCCTGTACCGTCACTATGCTCTGTAGGCATGTAGCTTTTAACAGCTCTAAGTGAGGTGGACTTCATGTTGGTCACATGTCCTGTGGGGTCCCGTTACCAGAGAATAACAAATGAACACGCTGAAATCCCATTTGGTGCAGGAAATAAAAAGAGCTATACTGTAATGTCTCACTTACTCACTATCTGCCTTTCAAAGTCTCTCTTTCCGTCTTGCTATGTCCTTGGTTGTGAGTTCTGTTAGTGGTGTGGGATTTCAACTTGAGACTATGCTCTTGATTAGCAACATCGTTCTTGGCTCTCAAAACTTCATAAGCATTTCATCACAGAGGTGTCTGGGGGAAAAAAGGTTTGTTAAGGGAAACAAATGGCAGTGTGTATTCAAAGTGTGCATTGTTCATTCAGGCAACAGCCCAGGGACACGCTTTGCTAGCCATCCTTCAGAATTCAGCATTAGGTTTATGGATCCAACTGGGAGGAGCTGCTAAACAATTAGCATTGTTGCCGCTAGCAAGAGCTGGTGCCATGAGGCACACACCAGTCAGTGATTATGCAGATCACACAGAAAAAAAAAGAAAAAACACAATATTTTTAAGTCACTTGAAGCTGTAAGCTACTCTTACAATTGGACACCCGAATGTAGGAATAGAGATATTTGTGTCTGACAATAAACAATTTTTAGTATTGAGAATTTTACATGTCCAGGTGTAATGTCATGAAATGTGTACAGGGACGCTTCACAGTTTGTGTGTACAGGTATGTGGTTTATGGGTATTACAACATAAACATGGTTTATGAGGACACTTACTGTGTCCTCGTAAACCAAATGGCTTAAAAGACATACTAAAAGGTTGTTGTTTTTTTAATTCATGGGTGGGTTTAGGTATAGGATTAGTGTAGGGGATATAATATATAGTTTGTACAGTATGAAAAAAAAAAAACATTACACCTATGGAGAGTCCATGCGTGTGTGTGTGTGTGTGTGTCCGTGCGTACGTGTGTGCGTGCGTGCGTGCGTGTGCGTGCGTGCTTCATGCGTGTGTGTGTGTGTCTATATGTGTTTCCTTGTTTATATTACATTGTGGGGACCTAATGTCCCCATAAGGATAATAAAACCTGAGATCACCTACATTGTGGGGACCAGCCAGCAGTCCCCACTTTTCAAAAGGCTTATAAATCATACAGGAAGAGTTTTTTGAGAAAGTAAAAATGCAGAAGGTTTCCTGTGTTTCTATCCTGGTGGATAAAACCATGTTTTTCTATCCCAGTGGAGACTCCAACCTGAATTGACTCATGGGGACTCGTGTCACTGGGGACCTAAATTGAGGTCCCCATGGGGAAACAAGCCTATATATCATACAGAAGTGAGTTTTTTTTTGTTGAAAATGTAAAAATGCAGTTTTGTGTGATGGGGTGGTTTAGTGGTAGGGTTAGTGTAGGGAGATAGTATATACAGTTTATACAGTATAAAAAACATTACATCTCTGGAAAGTCCCCACAAAGATAGCAAACCTGACACAAAATACTAATAAATACTATAATATCATCCTACTGAAACCATTCTATCCCAACACCTCAATGTGACCACACTGACCAGTCATCACGCCAATGAAGTAGAGATATTAATATAGATACCATGCTGCATATTGAGCTGCCTCAACTGCAAATATGCAAGTGATACAACCACCAGCACCGATAGATATAAAAATTGGAAAAGTTGGCAGGTATTTTTATTCCAAACTCTGCTGATGAGTTCTGATCTTCTCATCCAGCTGATGACTCACTCTCTGCTCCATCCTGTATTTATCCATCTGTTTTTACTTTATGACTACATCACTGCATTCTAACACACACCAGAGCAGAACGCTTCGCTGAACCCAGCAGGGTTTTTTTTCTTCTTCTCATATTTAGTGGAAGCTATAATATGTAGCAACATCAAGTTAACCTTGTGAATGTTTATAAAGAGCTGCTTCTGCAGTGCCAATGGTCAAAATCACAGTAACCCCTAAAGTTCCCCACCGATTTCAATGACATAAACGAAATGCACAAATCGTTTAACTGCTCAGGGGTGGAAAGAGTACGGATTAAATATACTCATGTAAATGTACAAATATTTTTCTAAAAACTACTTGAGTAAGAGTAAAAGAGTAGTTTATACACAAGTAGTGAGTACGGTTTTGTGGATTCTACCCCCGTACATACTGTACATATGTAATTTACATTCTCTTTTCCTGTTCCTGCATTTAGATTCTTCTAATTTAGAATTCATTCTTCTAATTTAGAATTAAATTCTGATATCGCGATTGAATTGATGCTTGAAGGATGTGCTTCGACGACAGCCATGATTAAGTTACGAGAGAGACCACTCTCTCCCTAGCCAATCATGTTGATGGAGCAAGCATTTACCAAACTACAAATGGAGAGAAAATAGCAGAGTAAAAGTAAAAGTTACATCCCTTAAAAAGTAGAATTTCTGATAAAAACAAATTAATTAAAGTAATGCATTTGTAATTTGTTACTTCACACCCCTATAAATGCTGGACACCTTGGCGAGCTGACAAGTCCAGAATGAATCAGCAGTCTGGAGCTCACCAACAAACCAGCATTTTTGTCCTCCAGCATAGAAAAGAAACTGCTTAAACATCATTCAGTATCAGGGCTGTAACCCCCATAGACATTACTATGGTCCTAACTATGGTCCCCCAATGTTTAAGGCATGGTTACGACCTTGATCAGAATGTAGCTTTTATATGAATCACAGACCCGATTTCGTCTGAACTAGAAAGAAAGTAAATTGCTCTCTTACCTGTTATCAGAAGTTGGCAGCACAGCAACAACCCGAGAGAGAGAGAGAGAGAGAGAGAGAGAGAGAGAGAGAGAGAGAGAGAGAGAGAGAGAGAGAGAGAGAGAGAGAGAGAGAGAGAGAGAGAGAGAGAGAGAGGGAGGGAGGAAGGAAGGAAAACAGAGAAAAAGTTAGGATATAAACTTCAAAAGTCCACAATAAGCAACCAGAAACAAGCACAAGTTATTTTACAAAATGGGTGCCACAAAATTATCATGTGGTAATTTTAGCAAATATGCACATTTTAATGAAAACAAAATCTATGAAACGAAAGCTTTTTTGCCTTCATTCTTTCTCTCACAAAAAAACATTGAAGCCAAGTTTGGGTTACCGTAGTATTGTTCCCCTTATCTGGGAATAACTACTCCATTAACAACAGTAATAATGCTGTCAGGGCTTCAAAAAGGGAACTTCAAGGACCTTATACTGATATGTCAGTACTAGCAACCCTATTACCTTCTAATTAATACGTTTGGTGTCTGTAGTATTTTTGAAGATGTTTTTGAAAGAACTTGTAAGAATGGGTTTTACTGCTAAGACAAAAGCTGAGATCCAACACCCTGCAATAAAGCAATAAACTCACTAATCTGGAGAGAATATCTCACAGAAAGCCATTTGGGAACATTCTGTAGCCAGAACCCCATGCCATGTTGTGTTTGTGTCATACACTCTAAAGAATGCTGGGTTAAAAACAACCAGAGTTGGGTTGAAAATGGACAGATCTAAACATTGGGTTGTTTCAGTGGGTCCATTAACTGTGGGTTCAAACAACCCAATTTCTGGGTTTGTCCATTTTCAACCCAACTTGAGTTGTTTTTAACCTAGCACTAGAGTGTAGTGGCACTCACACACATGGTATGTATTGTGCCAGATATCATGACTCTTTGAAACTATTTTCATATGTGTTATTTAAAGGGTTAGTTCACCCAAAAAGGAAATTGATGTCATTAATGACTCACCCTAATGCCGTTCCACACCCATAAGACATCTGTTCATCTTTAGAAACCCAGTTTAAGATATTTTATATTTTGATCATTGGCGTGATCGCCAATGTCACGGGATTTCAGCAGTTTGGCAGTTTGACACGCGATCCAAATTGCTGAAATCACGTGACATTGGCGATCCGAATCATTGATCGATTCATTGATTCATGGCCTTTTGATTCTTTATTTGATAAACACGGAAGATAAGACAATACTGAATAAAGTCGTAATTTTTGTTATTTTTGGACCAAAATGTATTTTTGATGCTTCAAGAGACTCTAATCAACCAACTGATGTCACATATGGACTACTTTGATGATGTTTTTATTAGCTTTCTGGACATGGACAGTAAAGTGTGCATAGACTGAATATGCTCTTGGACTAAAATATAAAATATCTTAAACTGTGTTCTGAAGATGAACGGAGGTCTTACGGGTGTGGAACAACATTAGGGTGAGTCATTAATGACATCAATTTCATTTTTGGGTGAACTAACCCTTTAAGTTCTGTCTGGCCAAAATAAATGTATACCGTGATTTATCTTGTATTATTCTGAAACCGTTCTTCTAGTATGGATCAATGCAGAGTCCTTATTTCCGCAAATGTGTTGCCAGGATACTGAGGACTCAATGACTAGAGCATGGGGAACAGCATTACAGATAATCTGATTTCTGACAATCATTGTATTAGCAAGTTGCAGCTTTCGAGACTATTATTAAAATTACACTTTTTGTTGAGTGAGCAGGTGCAACCACTTAAAGGTAAAATATTCACTCTGCAATCCTCTGACTATTAGAACTGGCCGGTTTGTATCTGTGAACTAAATTAAATCACAACTAAAATAATGATCAGCTGTTAAGATACAAACATAACAAATTGAATAAAGTCACATAATGGGAGTCAGATCAAATTTATTAATGGAGTCAATAAACATAGTGAATTAAACAGAAATGCTGAAAAGTCTTATACGCAGAAGTCCTTCTACCAGGCCGTTAGATTCCGTCCTTTGGCTAACGGATGGACCTTACAAACTGAATTTTATTTAAAATGTAATTTGTTCCTTTGATGGCAATGCTAAATTTCCAAGAAGTCATTCCTCCAGATGATCCTCCAGAAATCCTTCTAAAGCCCCTTTCACACTGCACGTCGGACCCGCAATATTCCCGGAACATTGCCGGGTCGCCTTCTGTGTGAAAGCAACCACGTCCCGGAATTGATTACCGAATTGAACCCGGGTCGGGGACCTAGTAACATTGCGGGGTTCGACCCGGGACGAGCGCTGTGTGAACAAAAGCCAAAACTAATGCCGCAACGTGTATGTAGTTATCGTGCGACTCCTAGAGCTTGTTTTTTCAATAATACAACCCTGCAGTGCCAGAAGAGCTAGTCGGTGTTTTAAACGCAGAGAGTGTTCGTATACAAAAGAAACTAAAATTAAACAAGCAGAAATGTGTGCAAACTGGACACAAGTCGAGACCACGGAGCTCCTAACCATCCGCGCTGAAGCTGAGATCACTCTCCATTATACGTCACATCCGAATTTCACGTGTCAACTCAATCCGGGACCATAATGGGTTGTGTGTGAAAGCGCACATATTACGGTATTTCGCTGGCAGTGAGAATGGTCCAAATCTAGCGGCCCGGGAACAAATGCCGGGTCGCATTATCCGTGTATTTGCCGGAATCGCAGTGTGAAAGGGGCTTAATATACTGATTTGTTGCTCAAGAAACATTTCTCATTATTATCAATGTTAAAAACCATACTTTTGGAAAAGGTTTTTTCTTTCTTTCTTTCTTTTTTTTTCTTTCTGTATTTATTTTATTTATTTATTTTTGCTAAATGAATACAACCTTTATGGGCTTCCATGTTTTACGGGAACATTCCACAGACATAATGACAGTTATACTGTACAAATTTTATATTCCATCCCCTAACCCAGCACAATTACAAAGCATGTTCTTGAAAGTGTTTTCTTTAAAGAAAGCGTACATTGACTGACTACGTAAAAGGGAAGTGTGTCTTTTCAGGCATTCTGAAATGTCAGACCAATCAAAATAATTGCAGTCAGTCTTCGATCAGATTCAAGAAAAGCCTAAACCAGGTGGTTTTATCTGGTCCAACCTGGTCTCTGTTCCAAGGACAGTCAGCTGGTTCCCAATCAGACCAGTTGAAAAGTTTTAGTATGGTTTCAGGTGTTAAGTAAATGGAATTCATATGAAGGTTTTTAAAAGCCTCAAACGTAGACAGCACCTTGTTTGTGCATAATGTGCTCCAAAATGCTCCTATTATTGAAATACTGATTTAAAGAAAATGCCACAGTCTGATGATTTTCCCATTTGGAGGAGAGAATAAAACCTAGATTATTTCTATAATTTGCAATATCCAAAAGAATGCTGCATGAAATTATTTTCTGTGCAGATTTCTCGTACACCAGAGGAAAGAGATATACACTTTATATTTCCCTTTGATATACAGGAAAGCTGCTTCATTTAATCTAGATAAAAAGCTGAATTTTTATATAGTGGGTCATACTGTCATGTGGGTAAATGCTGTACATTATTATATATGTCCAAAGCTGTGGTAATATAATTTTTCAAAGATCTTTGATAAAATTGTGTGAGACAGTCAGGCAAAAAAAAAGAAGAAGAAAATAACCAAATCTTATATTTGCTGCAGTATAATATGGCAATTCTCATGGAAGAATATACACGTTAGAATCATTGACATTTATTGAATTATGCTGGCTAATTGAATGCCGAATCTCATGCAAATAAGTAAAATGCTAACCAATCAGTGTACATGCTCAGATTGTGAATGACTCAAAAGTGACATGAGCCATTCTAATGGTCTTCTCTCCGAATAGGACATTCCGAAGTTCATTAGTCTCAAAGAAACAAGAAATTGGAATCTTAATCTTCATTTCTAGAGCAAACATGGCAATATTGTACTGCCAGAGCAACACCACAGGTTTTTTTTTTTTTTTTTTTTTTTGCAGTGTTGTCTGTAAGCAGAGCTTTTAGAAACTGTCAGAAGAATCATATGTTTGTCAAACCGCATTTGACACACTGTTTCTCACCTCCATTAAAAAAATGATGGCAATATCAAACAGCTATCTTTGAGTGCGAGATAAGCTTTGAGGAATCAATATCCTTGGGGGTAATTGCAGTGACCCCGGATCTTACTATGTTAAATGACAGACGCAATGAAACGTTCAGTGAGAAAGAGAAAAAATAGAAAAGAAAAGATAGATAACCCTACATCGGATGGGAGTTTCAAGCATGCAAACGATCAACAATGCTATATGTTACACAATATGCACTTATTACAGTTTTAGAGGTTGGGAAAAGGTTGAGGCCATGAATATTAATTAGTTATGAATATTAAAAGTACCAAGAAGGTATAGGACATGTGCAGACAGTAAACCATGTAATCATGCAAGATGAGTGTTTGGGGTGAGTGTTTGTTAATGTCAAGTCAAGTTTAGTCAAGTCAAGTTTAGTCAAGTCAAGTTTAGTCAAGTCAAGTTTAGTCAAGTCAAGTTTAGGTAAGTCAAGTTTAGTCAAGTCAAGTTTAGTCAAGTCAAGTTTAGTTAAGTCAAGTTTAGTCAAGTCAAGTTTAGTCAAGTCAAGTTTAGTCAAGTCAAGTTTAGTCAAGTCAAGTTTAGGTAAGTCAAGTTTAGTCAAGTCAAGTTTAGTCAAGTCAAGTTTAGTTAAGTCAAGTTTAGTTAAGTCAAGTTTAGTCAAGTCAAGTTTAGTCAAGTCAAGTTTAGGTAAGTCAAGTTTAGTCAAGTCAAGTTTAGTCAAGTCAAGTTTAGTTAAGTCAAGTTTAGTCAAGTCAAGTTTAGTCAAGTCAAGTTTAGTCAAGTCAAGTTTAGTCAAGTCAAGTTTAGGTAAGTCAAGTTTAGTCAAGTCAAGTTTAGTCAAGTCAAGTTTAGTTAAGTCAAGTTTAGTTAAGTCAAGTTTAGTCAAGTCAAGTTTAGTCAAGTCAAGTTTAGGTAAGTCAAGTTTAGTCAAGTCAAGTTTAGTCAAGTCAAGTTTAGGTAAGTCAAGTTTAGTCAAGTCAAGTTTAGTCAAGTCAAGTTTAGGTAAGTCAAGTTTAGTCAAGTCAAGTTTAGTCAAGTCAAGTTTAGTCAAGTCAAGTTTAGTTAAGTCAAGTTTAGTCAAGTGTTTTGTTTGTTTTTGCCAAGTCTTTGTTTTATGTTTTGGATTTCGATTTATGTGAATAGTAAATAAAAGAAACTGCACTTGGGTTCATCCAAACCTCACCTCACTTGAATATGTTACACTCAGATTTATTTTAACATTACTTTTTAATATTATTAATATTTTAAAATTAGTTAATGGTTCCTGAAAATCAGGCTTTGCCATCACAGGACTAAATTATATTTTAAAATAGAAATCAGTTACATGGGTGAGCATGCTTCAGACACAGATACATTTTTTTTAATATTTAAAAATCTTACTTACCCCAAATTTTTAAAAGGTAATGTATAAAATAATTTCTTCATCTTTTAATAGCACATTCATTTGTGCAAAAATATATATGTGGTGTGGCAAGCAGCGGGGCGAGGGACCACGAGAGCGGGCCGGTGATTGATGTTAACGAGTGCCAGCTGCGTAGCACACCGGTCTCGTCTCGCGGTCATGTGACGGGAGCATAAAAGGAGGAACATGGCAGCGGAAGACGAGAGAGGACCAGGCCTGGATTTTATGTTTAGCTTTGTTTATGTGTTTGTGGGCAGTCGTCCGTGAGGGGCTGCCCACGTTTTATTTTGTGTGTGTTTGCGGGCAGTCGTCCGTGAGGGGCTGTCCGCGGTTTTACTTTCGTTTTGTTTATTTCTTTTGAATTAATAAATGTTGTTAAACGTTCGCCGGTTCCCGCCTCCTTCCTTCCCAGCTGCTAACTTTATTACAATATACATACACAGAAATACACATTCAACAAAAATATACATTTTTTAATGTAAGTAGTCTCCTGAAACCATTGATTAGCTTTTGTACTTTTTTCTCAGTTCACAAAACTTTTTTTTTTCTTTTTTTTTTTTGCATGGAAAAGGCCATTTCACCCATGAAATAATATTAGATGCTAAAACAATTGCAATTTATATTCTATATCTAACTAATATCGAAATCAACCGACTAAATTTTGAAGAGCAGGCTAAAATATGGATGCCCCGGCACACCGGCATAAAGAAGAAGAAGAAAAAAAAGAGATGAATGAATCAAGGTAAGGAAAGGGAAAGGATCCTTTTTTAAAAGATACAGATGTATAAGTTGATCTTGCAAACACATACAGATGGTAATATAGATGAAGATAAACTGTCAGGAGTTTTCAGATTGTGTGGCTGTGCTGTAAGATTGTGAATAATATGATCTAGTTTGATAAACAGTAGGCCTTTAGTCACACATTGACATACTGCTCACATTTGTTCAGTATAACGCAATCCTTGTGAAGTTAATGCATTTGAATGACAGTGAATAATACAGCTAAAGGGTTAACCTAGCATGTGCCACTCAAATAATAAAAAGAGGCTGTGGTGTAATCAATCTTCAAACTGTCACTCAGATAATAGTGGATGGCTTCCAGTCAAATGCCAGTAAAACGGAGGTATGTGTATTTTGTTCCTGGCAAAAGCGAGACATTTAATTGACAGGGTAAATGTTGCCTGTAACCATGAAAAAAATCTAAATTGAATAGCGCACAGAAGAGGTTATCAAAAACAAGTACTGGGCTGAATTAATAAACCCTGATGAAAGCTAAAATTGACGTAAAAATTATTTATTTTTAAAAGGAGGAGAAGAAATATCCTTATTAAAAGTGTGTTGTGTTGTGTGTGTGTGTGTGTGTGTGTGTGTGTGTGTGTGGTTGCCTGTTTATGTGGTTTATGAGGACACAAATTTGTATAACTGCATGGGTATTACACTGTTATTACACTATAAATGTGGTTTATGAGGACATTTCAAATGTCCACATATTTCAATTAGCTTTAAAAACATACTAAATTATTATTTATTTTTTTGTAGAGAAAGTAAAAATGCAGAATGTTTCCTGTGATGGGTTGGTTTAGGGGCAGGGGCAGTGTAGGGGGATAGAAAATACGGTTTGTACGGTATAAAAACCATAACGCCTATGGAGAGTCCCTTTAAACCACATAGACCATGTGTGTGTGTGTGTGTGTGTGTGTGTGTGTGTGTGTGTGTGTGTGTGTGTGTGTGCGTGCGCGGATCTACAGTTTGTACAGTATGAAATCCATTACGCCTATGGAATGTCCCCATAAAACATGAAAACACGACATGTGCGTGCGTGTGTGTGTGTGTGCGTGTGTGTGTGTGTGTAGAGTTACATTTTAATGTTTACATGGAACCATTATTATGCTTTTCTTTGTTACTTTAATGAACTGGTCTAAAAGTCACACCATGAAATCGTAACTTAAAACAAAGAAGACATTTGTTGAATGCAATCAGAGCTTCTTTGCTCTCGCTTAATCGGACATAAAAGTGAAGCATGTCATGTGTATGTCAAAATACTTTCTGTCAATGCTTAAAGCAATCGAAACATTGCTATTTTTGTTTTAACAAAAACCCAATCGGCCAGAAACATTTGCTCAACCAACATTGTTCTGTTTGTCTGACCAATGGAACAATTGGAATCATTATTTTTGCATAATTCTGCCAGATAAATAGAAATGACATGCTTCAGCTTTGATATTATGGTGCTCAAGGGAAATGTTACTGAGCTCTTAACAAACATCCTCACACTCTTTCTTTCTTTCTATCAAACCATTGCTCACATCCTGCTAAATGGCAGTTGACCAAATCTAGACATGTTCCTTAAAAGCACTACCCTGGCTCTCCCCTCTTACATACTTCCGCTCAATTTTCATTTTCCTTCAGTACTACGTCTGGGACTGCGGTGTATTCTTAGGTTTTGTCCAAACACATTTTTTACCGGTACAATCAGCAAACGGGAGTGGCTGAACGATGACGTTGATGTCATGAGCTAGTCTGAGTTGTAGTTCAGTAACGGCGGCGGAGAAAGATGCGAACGAAACCATTCATTCCGTTGTGACAACGCTGCCGAATATCCAGAAGTTGAAGCCGGAGCAATAAAAATCTTTGCGGAGGTTTGTTGGTGGTCATGATGTTGTGGCCCTCCTCCCCAATTCGAGAAAAGTTTGATTTTCCAGCTCGCTCCGTTAGTGATGAAGGAGTTGCTGTATTCGGACGGTAATTGTTTCTTTGCAAGGTATATCCATCATTTAAGTTACAGGGACTGGTCAGTGATTTTATTGTCGTCCGTCTCCCACTACCCGCGTAAAAAATCCCAGACTGAGTTACCTACTGCTTTTGACAAACACCAAGGTCGTGTGGTGATGTAAAAGCTGTCCGAATCCATATCTCTTGGTTTTCAAGAATATATCACTTCAAAATTCACAGTTTATAATCATTTTTGACCCCTGCAGAGCACCGTACGGTTGCGCTTTGCTGTTATTTGGATGCATTTCTAGACTTGTATTTCTTTAAAATGCTGGCAAGGATTTACAAGAGCAATATATTTCATCACCGCTCAAACAAATTAAAATAAAAGCACGTAAACATTTGAATTGGTCTGTTATTTACAGCAGCATTTATTATCATACCAATCATTTGACATTTTATTTACAGCATACATTCATGTTACGGACCACGTGAGCGCCGTGTTCCTGAACAGAAAACTCTCCCGTCCACTGTGGCGTGAATAAATCACAATCCGAATGCACGAGTTTTAGGTCTAATCACAGAGGTGGCCTGCACATTTATTTTGACGGATTTCATTGTGTGAAGGCCCCATGACGTACGTCACGACCAAACGTTAGCGATTGGTTATGGAAGATCAATAGTTTTAAACAGAGTACCCGCCTTTACGGAAGTAAACGCTTGTCAATGGAGAGAGGCCAGACTCTATGTACAAATGAAATGTACGAGAGTCTGGTAAGACCAGGCTACCAAAGCACAGCAATGTGGTAAATGTTTAATTAAGCCTATACAGTCAGGTGTACATCACTGTCAAGGTCTTGCCGCTAATGTTACAACATAAACGGATACTTAACATTGTAAAGTTGCTATACACATCCACAACAAAAACTGAGCTCAATTCTAGTGCTCAATCATACCCATTTGTATTTATTTTTTACTCCAATAACATATTTGGAAATTTTAGTATGTAAAAAAACCATAGGGCCAGATTTACTAAACAGGGCAAATTCTGGTTTAAAGCTACACTGTGCGATATTTTCCCCCATCTAGTGGTGAAAAGGTATATGACCATCCAGGGAATAATAGTTTCTGTTCCTCTCAATTCTGTTTTAACTCCTACGGTGGCCGATTTAAAATGCAAAAAGTGACAGTGTTAAAACGCGAAAGGCGAAGCTTGAATTTACGGGTACGTTCCTTTTTGGCTAATGTACTTTGAAGATGGAGGGGCAACATGGCGACCGGCATTCGAACCCTCACCCGTATGTATTTTCAATGGCATATTATAAACTTTAGAGAACACTTTATAACTTGAAAGAAGTAAATATACATTAATGAGCAAAAGTGTTTTTAGCTAAGAATAAACAAAAAAAGTTACACAGTGTAGCTTTAAGACATGCTCATTTGAGGCGTTAAATAGTGCAAATACCAGTAAATTGACAAGTGCAAACCTTAGTAAATCACCTTGCATGATTAATTTAAATACTCTAATCCCAAATTTTGAGTCTGAAATATGCAGTAATGTCAGTCGCAAAAATAACCCTGTCCACGCCTTTTCAGAGCATTTTTCTTTTCTTTTTTTCTGTCTTTTTAACGCCGAAAGAGGTTTTGCAAGCTGTTAGTAAATCTGGCCCATTGTGTTTAGAATAAGTACATTATTCCACACCTCTAGTGGCAGCAAATGGAATTGCAAGAATAATAACGCTTACCAAACAAAGCGTTCACCTATCTGTGCTTGGCAAACAGGTAGTCACAATCTAATCCCATGCTATTGGTTGAGCCAAAATTTGACTTGTGTTACCAATCAACATTGTTCAGCATGACAGGGTGCTAAGCAACTGCAGCTGAGATTAATGGAAAGGCTATTTGGAGGCAGTACTGTACACTAGATAGACTAATCTGTATATCTGTGCCTAAATTCTGATTCAGCGGGCAAATGCAGACGTTTGGATAGGCTGCCCACCCCTGCCAATGCCTAGATCTGGCCACGTTTAATATGAATTGTAATATTACTATTTGTACTCTATTTCTGATCAAATAGGCCTAAATGCAGCCTTGGAGAACATAAAACGCTCATTTCAAAACGTAGTGTACAGCTACACTTCTCTTGGGAAGTCAGCCGGAAATGTTTTACTTACAGTTCTCCCTCAATATCAAAGTCATTTTGTATTGAAAAAATGACACATTCCACCTTTAAGTTGTAAATGACTACTTTTACGATGATGAGATATCAGAAATGCCACACACAAGGAACCTCTTATTTGCTGTCAATAGTGTGACCGCAAGTAGGCAACCATGTACTTGTATATAAATCTTCATAATTAGAGCTAAATGAGAATCAGAGCAAAGCTGGGCAACAAAGCCGGGTTCTAATTCTGCACGCACAAGCAAAACAAATTGCATCTACACGCATTCAGCGCCCTCCTTCAATCAAAATTACATCTCTCCATGGCTTTGCTAAGGGAGACATTGACTAGAACAAGGTGCGTGAGGGTGGGATTCTGTCGGTTATATTTGAGTCAGGGTCTATTTATGCTGTTGTTTTGTTTATTCATTTCATTAAGTAATTATCCCATTTTTATTATTGGAAAGGTAATGAGTTTGAAAGTAAAGTGAAGCACTCCATTAGCAATTCACCGGAATGTGTCTCCTGTTGTAGCTCATGAGGTCGGCTTACCTTTAGACCCCACAGCATTTCCCACCATCCCAATAGCGTGCAAGCATCGTCTCCCCATTCGTAACGCTCATTAGGGCAATCCAAACAGCCTTAAGCTGGAACGAAAGCGTTTGGAGTCCAGGCCATTACTCTGTTCGCTGTCAGCCTCTCTCAAGGGTTCATTACAGGAAGTACAAATGCCTTTTGTGGCGCTAATAAACAACATTGATCTTCGAGGTTTCAGCATAAGGCGCTGGCAAACAAAAAAAAATCACTTAATGGGACTTCTTAGAGAACATGTGCTGGGTCAAAATGCAGCCCACAGCATAATTTCTTCTCTTTAATTTTGAATTAATTTTGTTTAAATGGAAGGAGCGACTAAGTATTTACATACAACGAAGTTTAAAAGTCTACATTCACACTTAAAATATGGAATTCAAAACCTATTTTAACATTTGAATAGGATTTTTTTAATATTATAAATAGTATGCCTTCACTCTTCACTAATCAATTAAGCAAAGATAGGTGACATTGACCATGTAAACTTTAAAAAAGGTTAGATTTTCAATTCTTCTGCTCGTAATACAATTTGTAATGAGAAAATCTATTAAAGTAAAACACACACACGCACGCGCGCACGCACGCACGCACACACACACACACACACACACACACACACACACACACACACACACACGTACATGTACATGTGCATTTGTTTAAAAAAATTATAACTAAAGGTGGTTATAATAGCACTTTTATTCACTCCCCTTGTATCTGCTTGTGTTGCAAATGCATTAATACCATGGTACCAGCACCACGCTAAGGCTTTTACAGCCCTTAAGATAAAGATATAGGGCTGTAAGTTGACAGAGAGCACATCAAAGAAAATTACCCACACTCTCTCACTCTCTGTTTGTACATTTAGTGGCTGGTACGCATTGTCGAATCCATTTTTAGTCGACATTCATGACCTGTCTCTTCATAATGTCTTTTCTCACACAGGCCTGTCGTAAAGTCATCAGCAAGCTATAAAGTATGGACACTGAGTAAATAGGAAACTCATGCATGGTGATGAAGTGGCGGAATCCCAGTCCAACGAATTAAAATTAGAATAGTAAAAGACAGAAGAACTGGGTACTGACAGAAGTATTCAATTCGGGACTGTACTAAAGTACAGTAATAATTAACCACAACTAATCATAAAGGTAACACTGAAAAGTGGTGTGGAAAATAATGCTTATGTATGAGATAAACCATTGCTGTGTCGATTTTAATGCATGGTGTGGAGACAAAAAACTACCCGACAAGAAGGGGACTTTGAATAATTGAATGCACAGCTAGTCATAGATGATCCCGCTTATGGTCATTCACCAGCATTAGGCAGCTGTTATGGATGTTTGCAGCGGAAGGGTAAAAATGATGGTTATTTCCATCAGTTCCCGGCTCATTAGATCTAGCATTCTGTCCGTTTTAAATTAGCCACATTATTTCAAATAATGAATTATAGCATTTAGAGAGATGCGTGAGTGAATTACCTGTCGTTTCAACATCTCTCTCTATTAACAACAAAGCTGTGAGATTAATTAAATCAAAACCAGAAATCACCCCTTGTTACTGAGGAATATAAAATATTATAAAAGTCACAGGGCAACGTTGATGTCAAGTTTCTGTGCTCTTGAATACTTCTGTATGCACAGCGTGATCTCTGAGTGATGTATGTGTGTGTGTGCTTCATTGAAAACAGGTATTAAACTGACTTGGAACTACCTGTACCCGTGGCATGAAATTTTCATTTTATGAGGTCTTTCAACATTAATATGAGTTCCCCAAGCTTGAATATTGTCCCCAAATGGCTAGAAATTTTGACTGGTGTAAACCGAGTTCTGGCTGTCTTTCTCTGCGTTTGAGAAAATGACAGCCCAGACGAGCTGATCTTCAATTCTCCCGTTATGACCAGTGTTGAGTGTAACTAGTTACTAAGTAATTAGTTACTGTAATTTAATTAATTTTCCCTTGAAAAAGTAAATTAAGTTTTGCCAGAAACACTCGGGAGAATAAATACTGTGACAATTATCCATTTATTAACAACCCAGCAAGCAATAAAGTACTTTGGCATAGGCCCCGTCCGTAGCTCGCAATCAGAGGGTCCGGACTCTGCATATCCTGCCTATAGACGAAGGCAGAGGCGCAGCCGACCCCACCGTGAGGTATGGAAGGGACCATCCTGGGGTGGGGTGGTGGGGTGGTTTTAGGGAAGGATTTGACTTGGAGGTGGTGGGGAGGATGGCGGTGAATTGGAGCATCAGCATCTGCGAACTCAAACATGAGTAAGTACCGATCTTTTATACCCAAGTATTAAAATGGGATTGGATAGAAACAGAAGTTGAAGTGGCGTAACAACTGAGTCTTCCCGGCAGAACTTATGCTAAAGCTTTCATGGATTAATTTGATTTTTTTCTGTAAGTTAATTACAGTTACTCCTGATGTAATCGGATTAAATACTGTGTATAGACTGTAGAACAATTGTATATAATACAATAGTGGAATTATCATACAAATTTAAAGTCTAACTTTAAAGGTGCCATGTGTAAAAATTGAGGTAAAAATATCCAAAAAAATGACCTACACGCATCAAATGAATGAGAAGAAAAAAGAGCGATGATGTCATTAAAAAAATGTCAAGTTATAGTGCTGCAGAGATATCAACCTTAATTAGCAGTAGCATTACTAGCCCCGGCCCGACAGGCATCGTAATACCAGTCTCAGCCATGGGAGGCGGTATGCGGGCAACATAACCACCAGCCAACCTGGCGTACTTGAACCTGATGTCAATCGCGTGGAAAGTACAGCCCACTACTTCATTTCAGTTCAGGGAAGAGAGTGGACGGATGGCCGAAGCCCTTGGCCCCTTAAATGTATCTGATATGATAAAAATAGCTGTTTTTACCTGCCCGGAAAAAGCGGAAGTGCGGGCGCCTGGCGACTGTGTCCAGTCCCGTCATAATAAAAGTCCCGGTACTCGCGAAACGTTTAGAATAGGGGCCCTCCAGTGGACGAAAAGTTGCATAGTGCACCTTTCAAATGCATTTTTTATGTTTCCTTCTCATGTTTGTAATATGTGGGTCAGCTAATAAGATAAATTCATGTAGTTTTATATTATTTATTTGAATGAATTAAAAGAGCCGTTTCATATGTATCAAAGTAATAAGTAATTAAATACTTTTTGGAGAGAGTAATTTGTACTGTAATCTAATTACACTATTGAAGATGTAATTAGTAACTAGTAATTAATTACTTTTTTAGAGTAACTTACCCAAGACTGGTTATGATGTCATACCAGGAAAGGTTATCTCCCTTTCCTCTGCTTTGCCCGCCCAGAATTATAGAGAAAGGATTCAGTTTATCAGTCGCGATGTCAGCAGCTCAGGCTTTACTATATGGATTCGACAGCACCGCCACACACAGTGAGTAACAGTGTTCATTAATGCCTGATCTGAGATCAGTGATTTCTATGTAGCTGACTTTCTTTTTAAATGGTTTAATACTGTCAGTCCCGCCACTGGCCATCTTGATGCATCAGTGAATCAAGCCAGTGACTAAAATGATCAACTTCACATCGTTTCTGTTAGTATGAAACAAATCTGTTATTTAAATGATTAAACTACAGAGAGCAATCAAGGTCTGATAAAAAGCATTGAAATCAGATCTAGAGAACATTATATAGATCAGGTTCTGACCTAGAGTTCGCAGTTGTCATGTATGGAACAGCTTCACAAACAGCTTCAACAGCACAGTATCTTTATTTCTGTCTTACAGCAGACTAATTCAGATTTTTACAGAAGTACTGAGATAAAGGTTTAGTAGATAGGCTAATAAACACTGGTCACTATCAAAATAGCCAAAATAGAGTAACCTAAAACTGGACACTAGATTGTATCAATTACATGGTTACACCCGTAGGTGGTGACAAGGGACTGTTAAAAATGTATTTGTCATTGAATAATTCGTTCAAGAGATTCTTTCAAAAACACTGATTCATCCAGTAATAAAACAAGTGAAATCTCTAGTGAGTGTTTTTTTTTAATTAATTAATTAAAATGAATTAAACTATTTTAAATAGACTGCAGCAATATTTATTTATTTTTTGCCTCCAGTAAATAATGTTATTTTAAGTTGTCTGCACAAAATCGTGACCTCTATTTAAAATTAAAAATTAAAAAATCGATTCTCAATGTAAGCGAGCAGCTTAAATTAAATGTTAATTAAATGTAATTAAGTGTTGCAATGCAGATTAGACCTGTAACAGCAACAGTCAAGAATAAGCAAAGTGTTTTTAAGTAGTTAACTATTTAAAAAAAATAAAAAATAACACTTTGAGGCTGTTAGGCCATGACTTTTTGACTTATGTTGCTCTTTACTTAAGTACAATAGAGATGCTAAAATTTGTTATATTAGTCATTTCATAAAAATTCCAAAAGGGTCATTTTGTGTCAGCTCAACCAGAGGTCCCTAGCTAAGATTTTTGATTTTGTTAATATTTTTTCTGTAGAAAGTCAAACATAATTTGTGATGAAAGCCAAAATATTAAATGTCAGTGTCAAAATATTTTTACCTGCAGGATGATTTTAAAGAAAAGTTTATTATCTAGAAGAATCTAGAAGGATATTAAGATATCTTGAATACTCTTAGAATTATCATGAAAACTTTAGAAAAATAATATGGCACTCAGTTAGGAATGCTATGTAATAGATACATTAAAAAAAATAGATACATTTCTAGTTTTAACATTATTTGTTCTTCAGATATTCCTCTGTAAAAAAGAAAAGAAAAGTGTCAGCTGTATGAGTGACCCACATTTTTTTTTTTTTTTTTTTTTTTTTTTACCGTTTAATGCATACCGTTGTCATTTTTTACCAGACCGTCCAATCACAATGGAGAAGGGGTGACAAAAAATAAACCGACCAATCATCCTCCACTTATACACTGCCTGATCCACAATAATGAAGAAGTTAATACTGCTTTTTACTGGATTTTTATATTCCGTAATATTCTTCAAAATGAGATACTAGTAACACTGCCATGGATATTACATATCATAGCAACTAAAGTATCTCAGCTGGAAAAACGATCTCCTTGCAAAGCATTTTTAAGCACCACCAGCTGGCAATTTTCAAAAGAGCACCAGGCGTTTTATAGCTGGCTAAAAAAATGCTTTGGTGGACACACGATAATTGAATATTTCTTGCTAGTCATATGGCCAATTATTCTCTTTAGTATTTTTTTTAATTTTTATTATACAAAATACTGCAGCCAAACCTGGGAAAGAAGTCCAGAGGAGTCCACAGCGTTCCTGGTCACGTCATTTGCAGTTGTAACTCATGCCGTGGTATACGAAACATTTGTGAATGTGGAGGAAAGTTTTCGTAAAGGTCCATTTTACACGCAGATTACTCAGAATTTGCTCATATACAGTATTTATGGAAGTTTCATAAATGAGGTCCATTAAAATTTCAAAAATTGGTGCCCAAAGAAACGTTACGTCAGAGCGTTGTGAAATGGTATTGGCTCGAATGTCTCGTGACCAATTGCGTCATTACGTCAGCTTTGATTATAATTTGATTGTTTCATGCTAAAGAGTCGTGTATCATTTTAATGAGATAAGAATGAGTGCGTTCACGGAGCGGCGGGATCATCATTTCAGTGATTAAAACATTAAGATCAACTCTGTTCTTTACATGAAGACATCGAATGACTTCCGAAGACTTGGAATGCAACAATCAGTTAATACTTTTATACAGTTTTTGGTCAGTTTTTGCAATAAATACCCGTGATTGTACTTCATTTGCCTATTATGTTTTATTAGGGTAGGAGTTGGGTTAGTGCTAATGCAAAGAATTAAATGCATCTTGATCTGATGCATTGGGCAAACAACTGAAATCAACGGCTTTCCCTGCGCTTCAGTGCTGAGCTACGGGTACCATTAACGTCTTCATTGTGATGCCGAAGGCACGTGACCATGCTTCAGATTTTGTCGCTTTGGGAGTGAGAATGGTTTGTTGACAGGGTTAGCGGTAGAGTATTTTCCCACAGGTGCCTCTTTGCCGTATGTTCGGTCCTTACAATAGCAAAAGGGAAAACGCAGTTTATGTTATCATTCCGTCTTCCCATGAGAGCACCTGTACAACCGTAATAGCCAAGAAAACTATTGCTTTCAGCCACAATAAAAGCTACATACAACGATTTTTTAAGGCTGGAGGCATTTGTCATTTTCAAAACAATGTTATCTGATCAAAAATATGTGGCCTCACTCCGATAAAAACGCAAAGGGAAGAAACCAACCCAGAGATAAAGGAAATTGTTTTGAGCTTTGGTTTTGCTCCGGGCCTTCAGCTAAACGATTTGGTGTGGTGAAGAGTTGTGGCAGTGCCAGGTCTCTTTGAAAGGACCTGAGCTAAACACATGCTTAAAGTGGAGGTGGAGGCTCCTGGCAAATCATCAGATAGAAACTGCCAAAACAGACTAAGACTTAGAGTCCAGACATAGGGGTGGGGGACAGACTCTCATTTCAGTGGTGATATTATCCATGTGTCAAAGCAGATCTGTGGGTATTAGGAGAGCTGAGATGTGATGAGGGATAGATAATCCTTTCAGTGGTAAGGGAGAACTCTGGCCCAGATTTCACACAATAGCTTCCCCCCACTGGAATTATTTTGAGCAGAGGACAAATTCCATCATGCTGGGGAGAAACTATGTTATTGTAGTGTCACATCGATTTATTCCCAATACGAAATGCCCATTAAACACATTTGATGTCTTAAGACTCCAAAAGGCAGCATTAAATTCACCCAAGAAGCTTCTAATCAGTCACAGCCTGTTTATAAACCACTGTAGGCTGTGACGGTGTTTGACTTTTAAGAGAAAGTGACACACAATGTGCTGTTATTATGTAGTGGGAGTAAAATTACACAATTATTTTAACTGTGTTTAGCACATGCGATGATGTCTTACGGGATAAATATAACACTTCCTGGGCCACACACATTTATATATATGGTCAGCACTGGCCATTGAACCTTGGAAGTCAATTTCACCATTAAAATATGTTGCCAGGGGCAGAAACTGTGAAAAGTGCTGTTTGGAGTCTTATGTTTCACTGAAATATAGCAAATGGTTAATCAGTCAATGTTTCTGTTGGTTCCACCAACATTTCTCAAACTTTCCATCTTCTGCCAAACAGATTCACTATGCAGCAAAATCACATCTGACATCTCAGTCCAAATGATTTGCACAGTCAGTCCAAATTCTATTTATGAACATCGCCATGGCTCCATATTTTAATATTCATGAGGGGATGTCTTCACAAAAGGCAGTCACTCATGACTTAATTTACAAAATGTTGAAGTAACCAAATAAGCAGTTGACCAACGACCAAATGAGCAGTTGAATTCCCATGTTCTGCTTATGAAATATTTATATTTAAAGTGAATAATGTATACATTTTTCTATGTATGTTTATATGTAATGTTACAAAAGATTTATATTTTAAATAAATGCTTTACTATTTGAAATCCTAAAACAAATATTCATGGTTTCCATAAAAAAAATAATTAAGCAACAAAACACCAAATCAGCACATTAGAATGATTTCCAATGGATCATGTGACACTAAAGACTGGAGCAATGATGCTGAAAATCCAGATTTACCACCACAGGGAAACATTAGACTTTAAAATATAATAAAATAGAAACAGTTCAATATTTCCCAACATTACTGTTTTTACTGTTTTTTACTGTATTTTTTTTATCAAAAAATTGGTGAGCATAAGAGACTTCTTTACCAACCTCAAAGTTTTACACAAACTTTTGTGTGTATATACACACATACAAGCACATCCAAAAATTCTATAAGTTCACCAGTTTATAGACTTCAGAATCAAAAAATGAGATCAGCATGAAGAATAACAGAGTGCGCTATATTTGTTACCTAACGGAAAAGACTGTAAAAATATGACATGCAAAAAGAATAACTTGTGTACGGAGCCTCTGGGAGCAGAAAGTACAGCATATTTTTGGGAGACATAATAAAACTATTCTAAGGGTTATCATTGTTTTGTAGCTGAACAATATTTACAGGAAAAATGATGAGAGAGAATATCTTGCATGTTTTTCTTTGTTGAAAGTTCACAATGCACACCCAGAGCACTGCGTACATAAAAACCACCAGGAAAGCAGAAAGCAGTGTGATTCTGAGTAAACAAATATACTATATTTACACATTTAAAAACCACCCACCATACACAAGACAAACACAAATAAACACCCACAATGTATAATTATCTTGCATATAAGAAAAGTCCCAATGCTTCAAATTACCTTCACCTCCTTATTTAATTTTCCATTATCAATTCAATTCCCTTAACAGAACCATGATTGTACACTTTCACTTCCAGCCCTTATTTCCAGTACACATTGTACGGTTTTTGGCTGCCCCAGACTAAAGGTGACCCTGATTGGACAGGCTGGGTGAAAAGTGACAGTGATGAGCGCTGCGTTTTACTCAAAGTTGAACATTCTTCAGCTCTCGGCGACCAGTAAAAAAATTCTCGCTCAGCGCCCTGTTACGCTCATGCCATTCTAAAAACACGGCACTTCCATTGAAAACAATTGAAAACGCCAGCCAGCCATGTGAAAAAAACGGTTTGATGGACACGCCTAAATATTCCACGGCCAATTGTTAGTGGTATTATAACAATTTGGAAGAAATTTGGAAGAACAGCAACACAGCGGTAGGTCACGTAAAATCACAAAGTGGGGTCAACGCATGCTGAGGCGCACAGTGCACAGACTTCGTGTGACCTTCAGATTAGCTCAAGAAGCAGCATCAAAGCCTTACATCTCCAAGTGGAATGCAAAGCATCAGATGCAGTGTTTTAAAACATAACGTCAATGGACTCTAGATCAGTGGAGACATGTTCTGACCTCGCAAATGCACTTCTAGAAGAATGGTCAAAAATTCCCAACACACTACCAAACCTTGTGGAAAGCTTTCTCAGATGAGTTGAAGCTGTTATAGCTGCAGGGCGATATAGGGTGAGCCAACTCCATATTAAGATGAAGAATGGGATGTCATTAAAATTCATGTGCATGTCAAGGCAGACGTCCCAAAACTTGTGGCAGTATAATGTATATGCATATGATTCCAGTTCAAGAATATCAAGAATAGCACTTCATCTTACATACTGATTAAAAGCACAAATGTCAAAATGCAAAATGTAACAAAAAAGTAAGTAATTAAAAACACAAGTGACTGCTACTGTACATCTAAAGGTGTTACTCCATCAAGGTGTTACGCAACTGTCCAGAGATAATAGCTGTTCAGAGGGCTCAGTGTCCTTGCACAGACTCAATTTCTCTGTAATGGCTGATAAGAGAGGTCTGGTTGAAATCACAGCATTTGGATTCATTTGTGACCCGAGCTGGCAAAATGAGTCAGAATGCGCATGGGCTAATTACGAGCTATGGGTAAAAAAATAAAAAATAGTTGGTCGCATTAGAGGTTTTCACAAAAATGAGTTAAATAAGCCCTTATATAGCGATCCCAATGTTCCAAATAGCAATAAAGCATCTAAAAGTATCTTTATTTGTAGATTTCCTGAGAGGAGTAGCTACCTTCCTTTTGTCTCTCTGATACTTGCGCTGACTGACAGATCCGAAGCACGCAACTTATGTCTTAAGTGAACCTTTGGTTAGCTGTAGGCGAAAAACATCTGATGTGTTACATTATTACACTGTATAAATAATTTATGATTATTCTAAAAAAAAAAATCTGTAAAATTACTGGATAATGTACTGGCAGAAAATGACCAGTACATTTTCAATTTTAACTTTTTACAGTGTATATCAGTGCAGTACAGTAGGTCTTAATATATAAACGGTCTGTTTCATGAATGTTGAGGAAATATATATTTTTTCTCCTATAGATATTTGGTTTTGGCCTGGTGTGTGCCATTTTTTATGTTTTTATTTTAAGGTATGGTTGCTACGCAATTATTAAATTAAAGTTTTGGGAACCTTTAGAAAACTTTAAGTCAGTTTTTCTGACTTTATAGAGTAGCTCAATCTGATTTCAACAAATCATACATACTTTTCAAGGTTTTTAAAGAATGTGAAAATAACAATAACTCCTTTTTGAAAATATGCTCATTGCGACACATTTTGCCAGTGCGGGTCACATGTTTGGTGACCTAGTTTTAAAAATTAAGACAAGTCTCATCTCTAAAATATAGCTTGAAATAGCTGGATAGTACAACTCTAATGAAGAAAACAAAACAACAAAGAAAGACAGGTTAGCCTAAAGCTTTTAGCGGCAATGTGGATTGATGTACAGTAAGTGGCAGACGTGGTGCGCTGCAAATTCAAACAAGAAAGCCAATCAAAAGCAGCAGAATAGCATTAAACGGCCCTGGCAGGAGGCATCATGCACATCATCAAAAACAGGCAAAGCAACAAATTTATTATTCAGTATATCCTAGCTTTTTACATGTAACTAGTTACTCCCAAACACTGGTTACAGAGATGCTCAACACAATTAAAACACAAATTCATTTTTCATTGCCTTGAAAAGCTTTTAAAGATAAATAAGTCAATAACTCCATCATTGCTATATTACACAAACACACACACACACACGCATGCACGCACGCACGCACGCGCGCGTGTGTGTGTGTGTGTGTATATATAAAACAAAAAAGTCTGTGCTTTAGTTATTAGGTAAATGTCATCTAAAAGTGCCATTTTAACACCTGTATTTGTCAAATTTTGTGTCAGAAAAAATGCATCGACCTATCACAAAATCAATACTCGTAGACGTGCCTCTCCACAGACGTCAACATCCTAGCAACAGGCAGTCCTTGCCTTAAACAAAAGACACTCTATTTCTTTCTTGACTGGCCAAATCATAAAGCACAGCAGTGTGAAAACATGGAGGTCTTGAGTAGGAAACAAGGTCTTATGTAGACAGTGCCAGATGACGTTGTTTACTGGCTCTGTACTGATATGTTCGTTCTGATGAATGTTTCTCAACCTCAAATCTCTACGTGCCCTTGCAATTTAAACAGGTTAAAAAAAGCACACACAAAAAAAACACAAAAACCCACCAAGAACACACATCTGCTTTAGCCAAGCTTGGCAGAATGATCCCCATGGTAACATCACATCTACAGGCAAGGAAGCTTTCCATTGAGACAGCTCATCAGTAATGTTATTCACACAGTATTAAACCATCAGTACTGATTTCAATCCTTCTGACCAGGCGAGTCTCAAACAGCGTGTGTTTGGTGATAAATAAATCATGTTTTCCTCATAAACAGACCATGCTGAGGTAGAGCGGTGTACAAATATTGAGATGAGACACGGCCAGCGGCATTGACGCTGGTTCAATCTGGTCAACCAATAAAAACTGTATATTCCCACACCTTTACAAGTGAGTGGAAGAAATAATTTTTCATCGCTAGTGCGTTTCTATATCTTTGTGATGGCTGCCTTCATGCCAGCTGATGACAACTTCTAGCGTTTGTGCTGTGACACATATGCAAACTGTCTTTGTGTTGTTTTCTGTGCAAGAAGTGTCTACAAGGCAATTGGCCCCTTGACAGCAGAAAGACTGGGAAGCTGAGAAGAAATGTTGAAATGAATGAGTAATGTGGACGTACGTTGCTTCGTGCTTTAGTAGTGTGGTTGCTGCCAGGACATCGAGGCGCTTTCTTTTGCTCGTTTTGTAATAAAGACATAACATTTGAATGAGAGGTTTTAATTAATTTAACTCACAATTCAAGGATTTGCACATGCCTGGTTAAAGTCGTCATGAAACAGAAGTTGTAAGTGAAATGGTTTCTCAAACAAGAAAAAAAAACGTGGTTTGCTACTGCTGTGACCTGTGAGCCAGGGTGTGAAATACCAACGCTATCTCACGATCAATTTGTACGTATATTATGCACCGGTTTAATCATACGATTTTGTAAGAATTCAGTCATTTGTCTAAACCCTAGTGAGGGGTAAGGTAAAGGGGTGGGGTTAAGGGGAAGTTATGCATGTTCATAATGGTTCATAAATACTTTGTTTCATTACTGGATGAATTTTGAATGAATCTCCTAAATGAATGATTCCAAATAATTGTTTTAACTTGTGGCGTAACAATGTAATTGATACAATCTCCTCTATTTCCTCTATTTTGATAGCATCTATAAGTATAGAGATTTGCTTAAATCTGAATATATAAACTATAAACTTTATCCCAGTACTTCTGTGTTCATGTAAATATAACAGAAATAATGATATTTGGTGTTTGAAAGACTGAAGCTTCACCTAAACATGAAAACCAACCTCTCTCTCTCTCTCTCTCTCTCTCTCTCTCTCTCTCTCTCTCTCTCTCTCTCTCTCTCTCTCTCTCTCTCTCTCTCTCTCTCTCTCTCTCTCTCGCTCTCTCTCTCTCTCTCTCTCTCTCTCTCTCTCTCTCTCTCTCATTTAGGAATAAGATCACGTGGGTATTGGAATCGTGTTTGTGATTTATTGATTTATTTTTCGATTAACCGCGCAGCTCTAATAGGCCTGCACACGCATACTATCATAGTAATGAATCCAATATTCACGAGCAATCAACAGATCAACTGCACGCTCCTATTTCAGTGTAAAGTTGTGGATATTTTCAGCAAACGGTTTGCTTCATCCATTCATTTTAACAGCATTAAACATGGCAAATATTATCATTCAACTGAACTGTATAGGCTATATGTATTTAAAACAGATTATGTTCTTCATCCATGCAAGAAAAGCACGTCCCTGATTGAGCATGGTTTTATCGAGTATTTAACTCAACAGCTCAGCTAATGTTAATAGTATGACCCATTTGAGGGGTGACCAAACTAACGATTTAAAATCAGTCAGAGCTAGAAATGCATCTTCATATTTACAGGTTAAGATTCCCCGTATTTATTCCCCATATCTTATGTTAATGTCCTTTAAGGTGACAGACATGTGCTTGTGAATATCTAGTGAAGTAGTTTCAAACAAAACTCTCCCAAATATTTGATGGGTCCCCTGGCTAATCCTGTGATTATTTCTTCCTAAAAAGTGCTCAATGTATCATCCCAGTACTCTGTAAACAAAACTTTGTTACCAGGCGGCTTGATAAACAAAAAAAGCCACCCAAAAGCCAGCCAATCAGATTAGTGCTTGGCAGTTCAAGCGAGTGCTTTCTAGTTTTTGTGAAGTATGCATTAGTCAGTCAGTGAACAGACTGCAGAAGTGCTGTCTGAGGCTGAAACTAGGATTTACATAGGCCGATTGGTCCTTTAGAACGAGCCATAATCGAGTATATCCCTAAGAGACACAGATCCAAAATAGATCATATCGAGCTGGAGTGAGTGATTCTATCTTTGGCTCACAGCGTGATATGAGGTCGGTCTGCTTGGCCAGAATGACCACAGTGCGAGATCCACAATGATATACAGAGGTAGTGGGAGAACTTCATTGGCTCGCAAATTACTCTGAAAAACTCTGGAGAGAGCCAGCAGTCTCTTGCCCATCACCAGTCCAAACAAAGTTGCGCAGAGAGCTTGCATCCTTCACTCTAGCATATTTCTGTGGGGAGGAACTGATGGAATGATAGCAGAAAGAGGGGAATAAAGAAAATATCCTTTCAAAATGCTCAAAGCTTTATAGCATTGTGATGTCCCTTGGCACAAATGGTTTACACAGCTTTCGGTGAGGGGATTACCTATCACCTCATGCTTATCTGTACCTTCCTTGCAGTAAAGTTAATCCTTCAAAATCTATATGCTCAACCTATAACCAGCAATTACAGTCGGCTGAGATAAACTTCAGAGGTGTTTTCAACATCATATAAAATAGTGAGTTAAATACGTCCAAAATAGCTTGACGGCATTATACTGTAACAGATGGGGGATGGGGAGAGAGTTAGCCCTTATATCTTCAGGAGAAAAAAAAAGCTGCATAGCAATGGCTTTGTGTTTTTAAACAGAAGAGAGAGCTCTGTAAGCAGACAGGTCCCCATTGCAGCACGATTTCAGCAGGCTCCTCTGGCTGTTTTATTTATTGGATTTTATTTCTTGTCTGGCTGTTTGTGCCACTATTTGTTTTCCACGTCAAATTCGGCTAAGATATTCACAAAGATGCGCCCGGCGCAAACGCACAGCAAGCACGCACTGACTTATGGGCAGTACATCACACGTAATGCAATTTTCTTTCAGTAATCCATAGCTATGTGCCTACAAAATCATATTTCTAAACAATCGCATCTGATTCCCGAGCGATGACCTCACTTCCTGGCAGGCAGAGAACCTCGAGCCCATCAGGTCGCATTAAAGAAGAAGAAGTCTTTTGATCTCGGGCAAAAATTTCATTCTGGCTTGGGCACTGAGTGAGACGGAGGAGGAAATCGAGGCAGAATACTCATTTCGAGCTTTCTTTTTAATTAGAGACTGACATTGCTGTTTATTAGCTACACAGCACATTACACCCATGGCAATGCATTACTCTCCCGTTGCATGTTGCAGGATGTTCAGCGTGCCGTCTTGAATGATGCTGTTCCATTAAGAGGATATATCCGCAGAGTAATGTCTTAAGAGGTCGTGCTCCATTCTTCATTTATGCATCCTCAGGCCAGCCTTCTCTTAGGCCATCTCTGGCGAGGAAGACGATAAAGAAGGTCTTGCGAGGCAATTGCAGGTCTTCTGTTTAACAGGATGAATGCTACAAAATAATCCATTATTCATGGGGTAAGACTGATATGAATATTGCATAAGTGGGGCTTGAAAAAATAAAGTGAGAGACATGACGGTCTGTCTTAAACATGAATAGTGAATCAGGATGCGTGCCTCGAAGGCTGAGAGTGACGGTGCCAGGAGGACAGTGAAAAAATGTTGAGGAAAAATAAAACCCTGGACTTATTATAAACATTAAGTATGTACATGCAGAATGTACTCATCAAGTAAATGATACACATATTCACAACTGTTGAAATAAGCCTCTTATGGTAACCAAGGGTGCATTTATTTTCAATACATTTATTTTCATTGCATTTAGTCTTCAGTGTCACATGATCCTCCATAAATTATTTTAATATTCTGATGTGGCTGCTCAAGAAACAAATTTTTTTTCTTATTATTTTTACGATTGAAAATATGCTCTCATGGGGATGAAAGACAACAACTCCCAGAATGCACTTGCTTCGCTGCCCTATGAGGCCACTCCCAAAGCCACTGCTACTGGATTACTGGATCAATATCCCACAGCGTTCATTTTCATGAAATCAGTTCAGTTTGAAAACAGACACTGCAATTAAAATCTGAACGTGTCTGTTCAATATAATGTGAGTGAGCCGTCAAGCGAGTGTCACGGCACAAACGCAGCAGGAGTCAGATTACATTCTTTTTTTTTTTTCTTTTTTTTTTTTACCGATACCGATTATTTGCATTTTTATGTGTCAATAACCGATATATAGAACCGATATTTTTTGTGTTATTTCTATTTTTTACACTGTAATTTTTAAACACTGTAATTTTTGCAGTATCACTCCCTTACAGAACAAAATACATTTACATCAATAAATAGTCTTAAAAATATATATATTCTTTTAATACAGTGCAAAGTCTTTTTGATGTTTTCTGATGCCCAAATTTTCTGATTTGGGGGCACGGTCATTCAAATATACTCCCGAATTTCTTAGCCATAAGCTAAATCACTGAAGTAACCCTTTAATGCATATTTGCTGAATACAAGTATTGACTTCTTTCACTGACCCCAAACTGTTTTTAACAGTAGTGTACAATATAAAGTTTATAACACAGGCTCACAAAAATATAAGCACACATCTATTACTGTGTCTGTAAACAAAGAAAAACTATCATCCCCCGCTATTGTATATAGAAAACAACTTTGAGAAATGTCACAAGCTATACACTACCTCTGAGCCGATGTGATTAGTTTTCTACCACTCTCCTTTCTCACCTGAGAGAGTATCTAGTCTCTTTTGTAGGAGTGAATACTGAAATGGGTAATTACATGAGCTAGTAAACAAATACATGGGCAGTCTTTGTGCTAAAGAACCAGTATAATGGTTTTTATAAAAAATACAGCTTTCAAAAAGAAAAAAGGTGGAGTGGGAGACAGAGTGAGAGAGGAAAAACATGCATTAACAGAAACGGAACAAATAGGCTCTTTTAATGAAGACATGATGCGGAGATTTTCTGACCCAAACAGAAATCTGATTTACATTCACATCACACTTAAAGACAAAAAAAGGCTAAAAGTTTAAGCTGAAGATGCTGTCTAGCAGCCAGCAGTAATTAGAAAAGCTGTTAGGAGGTGAACCGTCCTATTTTATAAACTCCCCTAATGATATAACAGATAGTTTCCTGCTGGGAGTCTGAAGTTACATTAAGTGTTGCGGATGGATGGATGGATGGATGGATGGATGGATGGATGGATGGATGGATGGATGGATGGATGGATGGATGGATGGATGGATGGATGGATGGATGGATGGATGGATGGATGGATGGATGGATGGTTGGATGGATGGATGGATGGATGCCTTTTGAGAAAAAAAATATTTCAGACAGACAGGCAGACATTAGATAGATAGATAGATAGATAGATAGATAGATAGATAGATAGATAGATAGATAGATAGATAGATAGATAGATAGATAGATAGATAGATAGATAGATAGATAGATAGATAGATAGATAGATAGATAGATAGATAGATAGATAGATAGATAGATAGATAGATAGATAGATAGATAGATAGGTTTTTTTTCCTGCTACAGACCAAAAAATTCAACGAATAAAAGAAAAATACTGCAATTTTCTTTTGTTGTTGTTTTTTGATTGGTTGGGGCATTCTACAGCCCTCGATCAAACTTCTCAACACACAGCCCGCCTCAGATTGTTTTATCAATGCCCAAATCATAAAACACAGATTAACTATACTTGTGCCTAAATAACTATATTTGTGCCAACATTCTGATTGGGTGGGCAAGGCAGACATTTGGGTGGGCTCACCCCGTCTATGTCTGGAGCCGGCCCCGGTGACAGTCAAATCGATAGTGCCACAAATGCACATATACATGGCAACTTACAGCACACACTCACACATGCCATCTGAAGGAACAGCTCCTCGCGTATAGATGAAACTGTCTCATATCAAATTAAGTTCATGGTTTGTATATTTAAGGACTTTCAGGCATGGTTTGGGATTGAAAGATTTGGCTCTGATACTTGCTCTAGCTATTGACCATACAATTTGCTTGCCAATACTTATCCATGAGCATCAGTCATGGGCCGATGAATTTGTCAATAGCATTGATTTCAAAGTTGAAACCATGAATTAAACCATGAGCTTTGAGTCATCAGGTTTCTGTCTGTCTTCTTAAAAGCTGTAAATCTTAAATGCTTTATCTATCTATCTATCTATCTATCTATCTATCTATCTATCTATCTATCTATCTATCTATCTATCTATCTATCTATCTATCTATCTATCTATCTATCTATCTATCTATCTATCTATCTATCTATCTATCTATCTATCTATCTATCTATCTATCTATCTATCTATCTATCTATCTATCTATCTATCTATCTATCTATCTATCTATCTATCTATCTGGTGTATTATGCCCCCTCCAAAGAGAAGAAAAAATATCTACCCTTAGCTAGGAAGAACCATCACAGTTATATCTATAGTGACTCACCAGCGAGGCGGACGCCTCTGTGGTGAATAACAAGAAAATGCTGAATAATGAAGCAGACAGGGAAGAAGTTTGAGGTTTAGGTCTGGAACACAAAGTTGCCTTAAGTTACAAGGGTGAAGACAACTCCAGAATGTTAGGATGGCTGACGGGACCAGACCATGGCATGAGTCTCATGAAAAAATAAGGTCAGAGGGACAACAACACAAATGCTCATGGCTTCACATACAGACGGGCAGCTACAGGATTCTCATGGAGTGCAAACAACAACAAAAGAGCTATTTGTTTTCAGTACATTTAGCCACCTGAATTAAAACCGTATCACATTTTGACCCACACTGGGCAAAAAGGTATAAATACGGAAGTTCTCAATTTCACTGAAGAGTTTTATTATTACCTCATCAGGGGCCGTATCTAACCACTAAGAGTGCTCCTAAATGGCAGCAAAAGTTCTTAGTTTAGAGTTTTCTCTGAATCTATTCACAAAGCTGCTGATAGCAACTTTTACCAAGGAACAGAGAGAAGTCTTAAGCTAAACAAAAGAGTTGGAGTTAACCTCGTTGCTGTGGATGATGACATCATGCTTACCGGCCCTGTCTTAAATGGCACCCTAAACCCCTTTTACGGTATTCCTCTGAGTCCGCATTTTCACAACGTAATGCCGGGAAGAAGCCCGCTGCAATGCGGGCTCGGCAGAAGTGCGCATCGAGGGCGCATATCGACCTCACAGCACCCTTCTGAGACCTAAAATGACAAATGGGACACCCTGCAGTCTTGTAGACTTAATGGACACGCACACGCAGCGGCCATTGTATGTCCACATGACCGAAAGTGCACATGAAGTGTGCCATTTGGGACAGGACCACAGTGATTGGCTGATAGGGATTTAATTATAGAAATATTGTGGAACGAGGTTTCGTGCTGTCAACGTTTTTTAAAATTAGAATTTTGCCATATTCAAATAAAGATTTTAAAATGTTGGCCAAGTTTCACTAATTAAACTAATATGTTCAGCTAATTGTCAGCCTCTTACATGTCAAGCAAAAATGATGTTTTATGAACAAAGTTTGTGAGGAACTCTACAGTTTTCGGCATCCCTCCGCTATCCCAATTCCTCACTCTCGGTCGGCGATGCGAGCATCCATCCATCCATCCATCCATCCATCCATCCATCCATCCATCCATCCATCCATCCATCCGTTTATTAAAACACACATATAGCCTGAGACAGGAGTTCAGACTGGCACTCATGTTGTGTGTTTGCTCACATGATAACAGCAACGTCATACACACATGACGACACGGCGGTTACCGTGGTGCGTAAAGCGAGTTACTCCTCCCACTTCTGATAGTTTTACTGAGATCCTGACAGACGTCCTGAGGTAAAATGACTTTACCCCCATGTCCCCATGTTAATCTAATCCTGTCCGAATAGGGCTTTAGAAATAATTTTGTCTACTACTAACATTTCACAGATTTAGGAGCTAGTTTTAGTGCTAATGCTTTGTGAAATACTCTTAGAGCAAAAATGTAGGAGTCCTAAAATTAAGACCAACACACCCGTTCTTTTTGTTTTAGGAGTTTCTCCTAAATCGATAAGTTAGGAGGTTTTTTTAGCCCAGATGTTTTGCGAATACGGCCCCAGTTCTTTAAATCAATGTTTCTTGAATCTTGGAGACTGACAGGCACCTATACTGGCTGGAAAAGGCACTGTTCGACAGCAGGCTATATAAAGTGTTTTACTTTTTGATTTTGTGTTGCATTGCTGCTTTTAAATAGTTTTCTATCAACATGAACTCCACTGTCGCCCGTGGCCATCGCACCGTGTTTTCAGCCCCACTTTATTTTAAAAACACGAGATGCAGTGCAATTTAGTCTTGAAATGCGCTTTTAAAAGTTAAACTTTTTTGCCAAAGTTCAAAAAAGTTCAACTTTTAAAAGTGCATTTCAAAACTACACCGTACTGTATCTTGTTTTTTGAAAGCAAAAAAGCATTCTGTCTGAACTGCATTCATTCAGCTCACTGCCTTTACTTCTGTTTGAACACCTGACCTGAAAACACTAAATCTACCACAGCCAGCGCACTGCCTACAACTATCACGGACATTGTTAAATAAAACACACAGATATGAATTCTCATCAAATTGCAGGAAAAAACAACCATTGCAAGGGAAAAGTCACCCACAGTTTTAAACAAAATAATCAACATATAGTAGATGATTATGGACATTCATGATTTATAAACGGTGTTAGACAATACAATACTTATTGAAATGCTGATAAAGTCAGGGGAACGCAGTGTTTGCATACAAGCAGGGGCGCCGCACATACAAACACACAGGGTCTGCGTGGACACATCGCTCACCCTTCTATTGACTGTTTATGTTGTTGCAGGGTACATTATTGATTCCTCTAATCAGATTTAAATGAACAATTATTACACTGAGCTCTAGACAACAAGTAAATGTCACGGTCTGAAGCATGCAGTTCCGTATTAATGATTGCATTTATTTATGGCACTACCTAGAGGCCATACCGTAAACACTCCTCCTTCCCCCCTCATTTCCTTCCTCGTTAGGTCCTGTCTAACTTAGCCGAGGCATCTATTTTCTAAAACACCCCATACCGGTGAGCCACTCTCTGTGGGAGATCATCATGCTGACAGTGACTTAATTACCTATTAATTTTCCATGTACACAATTATTAATTTATATCTTAACTGAACCCCTGGTACCAGCCAACAATAAACATCTAGTGCAAGAGAGGGTGGAGGGGACATTGTCAGCGATGTTGAAACCTAAAAATAAGTTTTTGTTGTTGTTGTTGCAACCCATAGGACATTTCTATTTCAGTATCACGAAGAGCTTCAATTTCCTCAGCAGACCAAGTTGGGGAAGATTGAGTGTGAATGGGCCTTGTTTTTCCTGTTTCATTGCATTACAGTTACACAGCAAAGCACACATAACCTGACATATAAGCCTCTATGGGGAACCGAGCAGGAATCTGCTGAGTAGAACTGCTATGAGACATAGTAAAATATAGAGATAGTTCACAACACTGTTGAAGCAAGGGGTTTGTATATGGTCGGAAGATTTCATTATGATGTTGAGAGATACTAAGTCACGTGTTAGGGAAGAATAAAGTATCTTATTACATATTCTTGATGGAATTCTTGATTCTGATTGGTAAATCACAACATTCGCTGCATGGTCAAGAAATTTGACATTCAATTATTTTTATTTAACATGCAGTTCTCTTAAAAAAAAGGATCTATTGAAAGAAATGCAATATAATGTACATAACTATGTTTTCAGTGGTGTATAAAGACCTTACATAATGAACCGGTATGTTTTTATTACCTTAGAATAAGCCATTTCTATCTCCGTACACTGTGGATCCCCTTACAGAGTGAAGACACCATTTTGCACCTCCATGTTTCTACAATAGTCCTAAAAGGACAAACTGCTCAACAGAGCGAAAGCTACTCTTTGCTGTCTCAGAAGACGACATCTTTAGCTTCTCCATGTGCTTCGAATGGGAGGGGTGAGTGGTGGGCGGTTGCAGTTCGCAACCTCGCCACTAGATGCCACTAAAAATATACACAGTGCATCTTTAAAAATATTTTAATATTTAACTAGTCCATTACTATGTACAAAACAACTGACTTAGCAACGACACTATAATATTACTACAGTTATAATAAAATAAAATACAAATTAGGGGGCTCTGAGGTCACTTTTTACAACAATGGATAGATGAAAAGTGGCATACAACTATTGATTCAAATGTTATTATATAAAGAAACAACATCTTTCAAGTTGTTTGAAAAATAAATACATTTACAGTGTTGGGAAACTGACAATGTCCTTCGCAGTGTTTAATGGGAGTGGATGAGCACAATTTTTATTTATTTTTTTGCATGTATGTATTTTTTCACCAATAATTCCACTGTTAAATGTGATTATTATTATTTATTTTAAAAAATAACGTAAAATAATGTGGGCTGAGAGCAAAAAACAAACTTTTTTTATAGCAAAATGGAAAAAATCGGATGTCAAAATGGTCATTTTGTCGAGTATTCACATAAACAAAGCTGATTATGTCTTAAGTAAAAGTGAACAGTTGGAGAATATCAGATGTATCAGTGTATTGGATCCGTGCATTCGGCCTTAAAGTGAAAGCAGCTTTGTAAAGAGCTTTGTAACTTTTATACAAGTATTTAAATGAGTTTAAGTTAGTCGTATGCTAGTATGTCAGATGGAGCCTCACTGACTGGCTTAAACCATCATAATGTGCATTTATACAACAATAATAAAATAATGCAATGAAAAAAAAAGGAAATTTACTTTTGATACTTAAGTTCTTTTCAAAACAAATACTTCTGTACTTTTACTTCAGTAAAAATCTGTTTTTATAACTTTCACTTGTATCGGAGTAATATTTGATATTTTTATACCTGCATGTAATTACAATCAAACCTAAACCACCACACCTGTCTCAAAAGTGTTGTGCAATACAATATGAACACAATAAGTACTTATTTTTTGATAGTAGCAAAGGCACCTAATATAAAGGGGGACCAAATTAAATTCAATGTATATATCAATGTTCCATAAGCATCTGAAAGATATCTTCCATTGTAACGCAGTAAGGGTAACACATTTAATGATCTGTTTCCCGGCTGATGTTTGTCTTGGGACATTTCAGTATTGTGAATATTTCACCTAATGGGGTCATTTTTCTCTGTTGCTAATGTTCATGTTCATGTACATTATCATGTACTGTAACTATTAGCCTGTATGAGTAATGCTGACCCCCTTTTGCACAGGAGCAGAAGCCCATTAATTGCACATAAATGTCTGGCAACACATGCAATGCCCCAGTCACTGCCAATGAAAAACAGAAGTACAGTCTCAGATAGGTTATTAAAGCCATTTGCAATTCATGCCATCAGAGAAAAGGATATTGGAAAGATCTTGTTAACTATTTTTCACGCCCAAGGAGAATAAAAAAAACACTCATTCACGGTTTACATCTGTGCATGACATTATGGACAGTTGGCTTGACATAAAGTCATTTTTCACCATTAAAGTAATCCTTATGATTGTGACATCTTGCATATGATGGCGTTAATTCAATGCATTATGCTAATTACTTTACAAGACATCTCAAATTAGGACGAGTATTATGAAGCATGGCTCTGGATAAAATCCTAATCTGCTGCAAATCTAATCTCAAAATAACTGCTGTTTAATTATCCTGGTTAAGGAAGGCAGAATTAGCACTGTAGCAAACGAACACCAGCAATCTGCCGCTGTTGTAAGTTGAGTCATCTGTGTGTAGGCGACCGCTGCATGTAGGTGGCCCCTTTGAAGTTAAGTTACCCTGAGACAATACGAAGCGGCCATGGATTCCTCAATGAAAAGTTCAATAGACAGTAAGTGCAATCCATCACCATTAGAAGCTTCACATAAAGGCTCAGGGCAAAGCGGTTGCATTATTGTTTTCTAAGCAGCCATCATTCCTAAAGCCCAGTGTGCTCAGACAAACACTACTATCCATTAGAGGTACCAGCCTTCTTGGGATTCAACTCCCTAGGAGACTGTATGCGTCTAATAGGCTGGACTGGACCAAGCTTGTCATTTAAACAGAACAAGAAAAGGAAACAAGTACAACTTTGTGTTCAACTTGAAAAATTGAAATCAGACTCAGGCCATTTGTGGATGATTCTTTGACACTTTTGGCCCTATGGACTTTTACAAAATGAACTCTTTCTTTAAAATGAAATACACATTATACTATCTTTTAGGTTTGTTTAAATGTCTACAATAAATCAAAGACATGAATAATAGAATGATTAGTGTGTCTTTTTTCTGAAAGGTGCAGTATGTAGGATTGACAGCTAGTGGTCGAAATAGGTACTGCTGTCCAACTTCAAAATATTGGAGATCCCCTTCTCCTCAGATTCGATGCTCACGCACAATTTACAATGAAAGTCACAATGTAAACTGATGAGTTGATTTTAATCCGCATTTTAATATGCTCTCGTTCATAGAGATTTTTAGATGGATACTAAAGCTTTTTTCAAAATCAAATACGCAGAATTTTCAGCCGACTGGCAACCCGGCGTGGCAAAATACTATTGGGTAAACTGGCAGCGGGCTGTTTCGCACAGATGAAACAAAAACGGACGTTGTCTGACACTCTGACACTGAACGCACGTTTCAAAGTAAATAATTACTGGCTGTAGAAATGTTTTTCTAAAAAACAAATAGGTGAATTTAGCATGTTTCCTAAATATATGCAAACATATTATGCTATTTTTAGGCTTAAGTAAAGCTAAAAACGTACATAGAGCACATTTAAAGTCAACATTTCAACCACACAACACACTTTCTTTGTCCATACAAAAAAAGTGGATCAGTGTTGTAATTGTGTACTAAAGTACAAACTAAAACCATATAAAAAATTGTCTTTAATTGAAATAAAGCTGAAATGAAATCTAAAGCAAAGATGAAAAACGTTAAATAAAATAACTTATGTTAAGGTGTTCAAATTAAAATAAATAAATGATAAAAAAAAATCTATTCATTTTATTTAAAAGCTAATAAAAATGACAAAAGCTACTAAAATGTCATATTAAAATGAAAATGTAAATATAAAAATAACAGTTCATTTAAAAATGCAAAAATACTAGAATAGTATTAAAAAAAACATACAAAAAAAATAACACTAAAAACATACTCCGCTGACTTTCATTGCATTAACAAATATATTTTTTTCCTTCAAAATATTATATTTTGTGTTCCACAGAAAAAAGAAAATCGTGGTTTGGAACGAGATGAGGTTGAGTAAATACTGAGAGAATTTTCATTTTGGGGGGAACTATCCCTTTAACATTTGCACAAACAACCTCATATGGCCTTTCAAACAAAACTTTTACTTTTCCTATAAAGGATATAAACAGTCCTAGAGCTAAAGAACTATGAAGAATTACTTGGCACTGTGGGGTTCACTTTGACTGCTAAAAATATCCCCTCATTTGAATAATCTGTCTGTATCTTCCTTATAAATTTATGATGTTGTCTTTTTTTGTCGTCTTGACAGAGAATGTTCTCCAAATAAAAGCAATAAACATTTTCAGAATATCTAAAAAAGGACCAAGGATCATGTGAGCATGCTCATACTGAAAATAGAGCAAAAGTCTGTCGTTGTCGACGTGTTGACCTTTCCTGAGAAAAAATGTTTTGAGAAATAAAGAATAAATGTTTAACGTAACCAGCCAAATGAGATGGTAGGTGATAAAACAAGAGTGGGGGGATAATAAGAATAAAACGAATCCAGACGGAAGAAATGAGTAGTCGAGGATTACGGGGAGAATAAAGAAAAGAAGCCAGCAATGAGGGAACGCAGGGCCATTCAGTTGTCAGCCAGGATTGTGGAGCATTTGATGGAGAACCTGTATTGTGCATTAATGGATCTCTGTGGAGCCATGGAACAAAAATACCTCTCAGAAAACAGGCAGAGGAAATGAAAAAGTCTAATTTGCCATTGAAATGAAGAGCGGGGAGGTTCAGCTCCTGTCTTACCTTTGAATATTAGCAATCACATTTCAAACCAATGCTTTTAGCACCCAATGAGTGCTGGATGAGTAATGCAAAACCTCTATAAATATTTGCTACATTGCAAGCATTTCCAAATGAATAAATGCATTTCCCCTAAAACTGATGGTTTTAAAATGGATGCAAATCCTCCTTCATAGTTATAGAATAATTTCATCCCTTTCTTTCTCACAGCTGTTGTTTTCTCACATTCTGTCACTTCAAGAACTCGAATCTGCATTTAGTTGCCGTATTTTCTTCAAGCAATTATACTGTGCATCGCTTGTTAGAGACTTCACTCAAATAATAGTACACTTGAGTATGTGCAACCCTGATAACTTATATCTCTTCAATTTGCTCGATGGTGATCTTGCGCTATTTAAATTGCTTCCCATATTTACTATTTTCATTCAATTAAATGCTTTTATCAGATCTACGCACTTAGCTATTCTTGTACACCGTCTAATCTTTTCATGTCAACTAATCTTTCAGCAAGTGCACTGCTTTCACTCTGCTATGGAAACCAGAATGTATTTGAATTCTGTCCTTCGGTATTTCTTACTCGCTCATTTTCTTTTCTTTTTTTTCCCCATGTCATATTGTGACCATCAGAAATAGCCCTCTCATTTTATGCCTTATTGGTTTAACATTTCAGAGAGCAATGAGGCGTTCACAGTGGCTGGAAGGGAACTGGTGACCTGGTAAAGACATGCTTTCATAAGCCAATCAGTCACTCGGACGAGGCCCTAAACCTATGAACCCACAGGAGTACCACAGCACTAGCGTGGCGGGGCCCTGTGGGGCTCAAGCTAATATCTGGCTGCCTACCAGACCTTCCCACATCGGGTCTTCATTTGCCTTCCACCCCCTCTTTCCGCCTACTGCTAAACATAAACAATCCCGGAGAAACTCTGCAAATTATTCCTCACAATGCCTCGGTGCGCACTATGATTTCTGTGCTCGCTTGCGCATCCCTGCTTCATCTGCATAAGCAATATTATATCTCTCCTGCTCCCTTTATTTTCTGTTTTCATTTAGAGGGCATGCGAAGTGATTCATGCCATCGCAGGCTGCTTCTGTATTTTTGCTCTTACTGTTCACTTACTGTTCAGATCACTGGAGACTCCAGAGACTACACAGGCAATTCCTTCTCCTAAAGAGAATTTATGAGTTTAGAAAAGACAGGTGCTATCCTTCTGACCATATAACCTTTCGGAAGACAAAACACACAAACAAAATAGCTTTTAATGACTGATTTACTATAAGTGATAAATCCTCTTACGGTGATGTTGAGTGTGTGGAAGGGATGTAGCCTCGGGGATGTTCATTAGATGTGATTAGGGTTGAGATTGCAGAGCGAGTTGCAGAAAAAGGCTCTTATGAGCTGGTTCTTCTTAGTGTTAAAAACATACTGCACAGCAGAACTAATGAAGTATGATTCTCGTCTGCCGAGCTAATAGTTTTTAATGAGCTAATTAGTTTTAGTAAAGCAAAACCATACAGCACGACTGTTGGAGTCCAGTTCTCGAGCTGACAGACTCTTATGGGCTGGTTCTTTTTACTGAATCAAAACCAGTGCAACTATGGAGTCAAATTCCCAAGCTAATAGACTTTTATGAGCCGGTTCTTTTTAGTGAATCAAAACCATACAGCACAACTGTTGGAGTCCAGTTCCCTAGTTAATAGACTCTTATTGGCTGGTTCTTTTTGGTGAATCAAAACCATACAGCACAAATGTTGAAGTCTAATTCCCAAGCTAATAGACTCTTATGAGCCGATTCTTTTTCGTGAAACAAAACTTGCAGCACAAATGTTGGAGTCCAATACCCAAGCTAATAGACTTTTATGAGCCGGCTTTTTTTAGTGAATCAAAACCATGCAGCACAACAGTTGGAGTCCAATTCCCAAGCTAATAGACTCTTATGAGCCGGCTCTTTTTTGTAAATCAAAACATGCAGCCCAAATGTTGGAGTCCAATTCCCAAGCTAATAGACTTTTATGATCCTGTAGCGACTGAGACAAGTCAGACACAATTATTTGTCCAATTTAACAAATAATCTTTAGAACTCATTCTGAAAGTCGATAGACCCATCCTCCAAAAGGCCCATAAGAACAGGACAGGACACATAAGAACTGATAAGGTTTATGACTAGAAACAATGTGCAGAGAGCTGTGACACTCAGTTATTCTACAAAGAGACCATCATATATAGCCTATATATTACCACTTGAGAAATATATAAACATTTATCCATCTTATGATTTGTCTTTATATGGTTTACTCTACGTATTAATTTAATCTCCAAATTCATCAGTGTTAAATTTCCAGTGTTGAGCCAAGTGTTGAAGTTATAGTGTTATATTTAGAGAAATTAAGACTATCAGTGTTGGAAGCTTGTTTGCTTTGGTGTAATCACTGAGTTACAATGTATACAACACCCCCCAGTGTTATTTGGAACATCCAGGCATTTATTATGGATTTATGTTTCAGAATGACATACTATGGTTAACGAAAATCATGTGTATGTAGGGCTGGGACGGTTACCGTCTTACCGCAATACCGCGGTCACGTGACGCCTACCTTAACCCAAATAAGGACTCATCCGCAATTCCGTGCTAGGTTGCACGTTAGGGAAAAAAGTAGCCTAATGCTTCCACTTATGAGGATCTGTAGCTACTTTTTATTTTAATATATCTCTTTACATAACTACTATACTTATCATTTCGTTATTTTACTAACCCAAATAAGGACTCATCTGTGCTAGGTTGCACGTGAGGGAAAAAAAGTAGCGGTTGTGCACTTTTTATTTTATAGGCCTATCTACATACTTGTTTTTACTTAAAACTGTAATTTCGTTATTGACCCAGTGATTTGTATGTGAATGCTGTTTTACGTGATTATTACCACAGGAGTGAAGCACACAAGGGAAATAAAATCGCAGATGTTACTCAGACATCCAAACATAGGCTATAGATTCATGCCAAATGAGAGAGGGAGGCTGTGACCAATTTAAGATTTGCCAGCTTTTTAATTCTGTTTTGCAATCTGGTCATCCGATATTCCCATTTCCGTAAATTTTAACAATAGGCCTAACGTTAGTCTATTTTATCCCACGGGACATCTCGTTTCTTTTTCCAAATCATCACGTACATCGCACTCATTTTTGCAGGGAATTATAAACGTTTCTTCCTTTCGTTTGCTTAAGTCTATTAGGCTATACCCATTGACATCTTTTACTGTGGTAAAGTAGAAAACACTGTAGGACGAAATTTTATTTAACACAGTTGTGCTTGTTATTAGACTTGAGGCGCGTTAAGTTTATTTGAAAAAAGCAGTTCACACGCAGCGGTTTTACTTTCGTTTTCTCTAGCAGTGCATAATCAAACATGGCCTAAATGTAGGTTATGAAACAAATCTTTTTTAAACAAATATTTAATTTTCTTATATTTTTAAGATTACTATTATTTACTTATAATCATTTAAATGTTTTACAGGCTAGTGTATTGTTTCGAGGATGGAAAATAACCATGCATGCTTATGAAATGGATGTTTGAGCATATTATTTTAAAATGTAGGCTATATATATCTGGCATAGACAACAGTATTTAAAATAGCATATATGCATTAGTTATACTCTCAATTTTATTTACAGAGCAAGCTATAGAAGAAGATTAGTGTGTGTCGCACTCACAACAAGATGCGCAACAAGGGGCGTAGCATCAGGGTTTAAAAAGCGGTTTACCGCTGAACTGCTCTAATTTCTTGTTTTTCAACCATGGTAAGAAAAAATCCTTACCGCCCCAGCCCTATGTGTATGGCATGTTTGGTGTCTAAGTTGTAAATTAAAGAACTGTATGATTGTGTATATATGTTGATAACTGTGCAACATATTAGCATTACAAGAATCTTTAATAGTTCCTTAATCAGCAAACAATCTGCAAACAATCTGCTTGAGACAAAGGATTTTAAAACTTTCCCTCCGAAAGTGAACATGATTGGCCCTTTGACCTACAAGGTGGGACTGCTCCCAAAACTTTTAAGAAGGGACGCACAGATCTGCCCTCTCTCTTTTCCCTCACGCCTAACTGACACGCTGTGCTCTGGGATTTTGCCCAGCAGGCCCTCCAAGCATGGCGGGCCTAAATGCACCTCAAGCCATGCGTGTGTGTGAGACAGGAAACCTGATGCCAGCACATGGGGCCAGCAGGCCCAAAACCTCAAGCCATGTGGATCTTAATGCAATTGTATAATATCCTCTTCAGTCAACGCAGAAGAGATCAACACCATCGGACTGAACTATCAAGGCTGTGATTGTACACCAGACGTTCGTCAACAGCTCAGGCTAAATGGAACTAACTTACCATTCCAAATCGCTGTGCAGTTAGTAAAACTGTAAACCTCTTTGTTCAGACAAAAGAGCTTATAAATGATGATTTCTCCAAAGGTGTTTCCATAAATTTCATCCCAGTTTTTCAACCACTTTAACTTTTTTCCTCTTACCATGTATGTGTGATGTGTGTGTATGTTTTATGTTAGTTTAGTCTTGTCCGTGATCTAGTTAATAAAATATGTGCACAATATATGTTTGGTTCTGACTCCCTGCCTGCAAACAAATTGCCAATTAAATGATTGATCTTGTTAAACGCTTGTGTAAATACAAAGATGAAAAATATCCTTTTCTTAGAATTAATTAATAATCAGTACTGGGTGTTCACAGGATGAACTGATTGATTGATTGATTGATTGATTGATTGATTGATTGATTGATTGATTGATTGATTGATTGATTGATTGATTGATTGATTGTAATGCTAACTTAGCTCATTAACTGATTTAAATATTCACAATTAATCATAATGAATAATCATAATAAGTCACACATTTTTATTAATATTTCCTCTCTGAGGAAATTTGCTGGTTATTTTTAGTGACACAAAACCCTACAGTACAACTGATTGAGTCCAATTCCCATGTTAATAAACTCTTATGAGCCCGTTCTTTTTTAGTGAATAAAAAACATACAGAGCAACTGTTGGAGTATAATTTCCAATAGAATTTTATGGGTATTATTTTTTTAAATGTATTCTTTTAATCAGGAACATTACACATTAATAAAACATAAAACTATATAAAAAGGCATATTTAGCCAACACTGACAAATTTTCATCCATAGTCCCTTTATGTGATGCTTCTTTTTAGTGGATCAAAACCATACAGCACTACTGTGAAAGTCTGATTCCCAGGCTAATAGAATCTTATGAGTTGGTTCTTTTCAATAAATCACACTTACATTATTTGGAGCAGTTTCCCAATTAAACTAACTTCTGACTATTAATTTTGTCATTTCTGAACTGAAAAGTTGTACTTGAGGCTCATGGAATATATTTCATATGACAGTGTATTAAAAAGGATATTGATTTCTTTCAGTTATATTGTATTTAAAAAAAGAAGGAATGACGTGTTGCCATATTTTGTGTTATTTGGTTTACATTTATTATTGAAGAATTGCATTTCTTTTCCATAATGTTTCTTATTCAAAAGAATCAGTATTTGAACTGTGAAGAGACGCGGAATCTTTAAATTAATTGAAATTCCCAACTCGTGTTTTCATAGGTTTGTCAGTCAGGTTTACGTTGAACAATGGCTCAAAATCAGAAAGGTTCAATTTGGGTGTCTTAAATTCTTTATTGACCACAGGCATAATACCCTTAAATGGCACAACAAGCCGTTGTCCTGTTTACACAACAACACCTTAAAGAGGACTTATCTCAGAGATCTGTCATTAAAGAGCCCATATCTAATAGCCCCTCAAGAGTTGACATAAGGATGGAAGGATTAAGCCATCAGCAGCTGTCGTGTGAATGTAGCTTCAGCCAACACTTCGCATTGACTTTATACGTGTCATTTAAATGTCAGGAGATAAAGCAGGAATTTAGGAAGTCAATAAAGGTTAATTAACAGTAAGAGAGAAATACATGTTGAAGGTTCATAATAAAATGGCAGGTGAAGGTTTGGCCTTTATATGAAAATATCTCTGTCATAACAGAATCTGCAGACTTTTTTGTTTTTGTTGTTGCAATTTCTTCACTGATTTGAGGAGAAAGCATATGAAATTCTGTGGGATGGACTTAAACATGGTCTAATGTGTTAAACAGAGAATAGATTATTAAGCTCTCAAAGGGGGGGGGGGTGAAATGCTGTTTCATGCATACTGAGCTTTTTACACTGTTAAAGACTTGGATTCCCATCCTAAACATAGACAAAGTTTCAAACACTAAATTGGACGTTTGATGGAGTATTTCTGTGTCAAAAATACTCCTTCCGGTTTCTCACAAGTTTCTGCGAGTTTTTTTCGAGTATGGCTCGGCTTGACGTGAACAGAACGGAAGGTCCTTGTATGGGTCGTACGGGCTCTTCTCCCGGAAGGGTGTGCGTGCGCGCGTGACTGAGACGAAAGAGCAAATGCACGCCCATAAACACTGCTCTCAAGGTGCAGATTCACTCCATGCAACACTTCTGTTGCGCCGCGCTCCACTTTATTCCAATGGGTGACATCAAACGACATTAATGCGCCCGCACAGCATTCCAGGAAGGCAGCGCTGCATTTGAACCATTTTGAATGCAGAAATGACGAGAAGCGCCACATCACGCTTCGGTCGTGTCGCAATAGTTTATCTCCACGGTCTCTGCTGTCACAGGACTTCACCAGATCAACAAGAAGTGTGTTTTTAATCGAGTGGTCCCTGTAAAGGTTCGGTCCTGCTTTGGAAACAGGCGGTGAGTAAAACTGCTTCAAATGTCTATGTTGTTGGCTATCGTTGCGTAAGTAAACATCAGTAAACAACAAGATTGTGTATACGTTAGTTAATTTATCAATGGAGCATGCGATGTATGGTGTGTGTTTAAATACATTTGTTTAGCTGACTAATTTGTCAGTTTGTTTATTGTAAAACCACCCAAACATAAAGCTAGGCTAGGGGACGTTCTCACAAAGTGTGCTTCTTCATTCAAATGCGCTAACGTTACTCCATTGTTTTTTTATACACTGACATGCAAAACTCTTTTGCTTGCGTTTTAGTCGCATACAATAGTCTATAAACCAAATCATGTCATCATAAACCACGAGTAAACGCACACAAATGTTGACAGGCCACTAAATACAGTAACTTACATACCACAGAGACGGACGTCCTGCTGCTGCTGTTTCTCCTGTTCAGTTTATTTCATCCTCGTGATCTGATTCTGGATCATATCTGTATTAGTTGAATCTGATTGATAGCCATGGTTTATTAGAGTAACGTTTTCTTTTCCACGCTTGAGGATGACAGCTTTCAGCAACCTCTCGTGCTGTAGCTGTGCGCGCTCCGCCTACACGATACGCCTCCAGGCGGAAGGAAAAGACTCCGGAAAGACTTGGTACAGCCTATCTGTTTTTTGTAAATATAATAAAACTAAAGACTTTTCGGAGATATGAAGGATGCAATACCACTCTATAGGTACTCAAGATTGACGTGAGATTGACTGAAACTGAGTGCTTCACCCCCCCTTTAATGATAGCTAAAAGCATTATCAAAGCATCAACTATTTTAACAAATCTACAGTCAAGAGGCGGGAGACATGTAGAACTGTATGAATACTGGATATTATAATTCTACAGAATTCTGTAGAGATTTATGTTCTTTGAGCACAGATTCAACGTGGGCCTAATAACTGTAAAAAAAAAAAGTGCCATTGATAAAAAAGACGAATGATTGAGCACATGCAAAATAATTGTCTTGCAATAAGGATGACTTTAAACCCCCGCCATGTCCCTTCCACCCATCTTGCCTTACCGACCTGATTGCATTATTCCTTACATTTCACATCACACAGAGGTATGGATTCACAGTGGGATCTTAACTCTGGACCGCAGGAAGCAGGTGTCCATCCATCTCACTGAACAGCATAGAGATTGACATGAGCACTACAGCAAGGGGGAGATTTTGAATTGGTGCTATTTTTAGTCAGCTAATGTTAACATATAAAATACAATTGGAATACTATCCTATTGGAAAGAATTGTTTGATATAGTCACAATTGCTTGATATAAAGTCATAATCATGTGATATAGTCACAATTGCTTGATATAAAGTCATAATCATGTGATATAGTCACAATTGCTTGATATAAAATCAAATGTTGCTATATAAAGTCAGAATTGTGTGAAATAAAGTCACAATTGCTTGATATAAAGTCACAATTGTGTAATATAAAGTCAGAATTGTGTGATTTGCTGAAAATTGCTGTTCTCAAATTTCAGGTTTTATTAATTAGTGGTTGACAACTTTAGTTAACATGAATTAAGAAGGAACCTTTTTTTAGCATTTGTTAATAATGCTAAATTAACTAACCTTTAATGTTAATTAATGATAATGTTAATTAAATAACCTTTAACATTAGTTCATGCACTGTGAATTAACATGAAGAAGCAATTAACTAAATACATTTTTGGTAATTGGTAATAATAAAGAAATGTTTCTTGAGCACCAAAACTGAATGATTTCTGAAGGATCATGCGACACCCAAGACTAGAGTAATGGTGCTTAAAATCTGCTTTCCCATCGTGTATAAAATACATTTTAAATATTAAAATAAAAAACAGCTATTTTAAATTGTAAAAATATTTAACTGTATAACTGTTTTTACATATTTATAGATGCCAAACAAACAGAGCCTTGGTGAGCATAAGAAATACTTTAAAAAAACATGATTTAAAGGAAGTGTATGTAAGATTGTGGCCAAAACTGGTACTGCATGTTTATCCCCTCTCCCCCTCCCCCTGACTCGAGGTTGCCAAATTGGCTGCAGGATCAGCAGGAGCGTTTGTAGCTGCAGCTGTGGTAACTAGAGCAGAGCTGGCAAACCCGGATGTCCAAACACTACTGACTTCGTGATTGGTGGATAGGTGGAGGGTGGAGCTTCAGGCCAAAACACAACATGTCAACATCAGTTAAGGACTGTAACAACAACTTTTAAATGACAATATCCTGGCCGGACTACTGTTGTCAGTGATATAAGTATTTGAAATTAACATTATTTCTTAATGTCTAGTGACATATCAGGGCCATATTATGATTAATTGAAATACATTTCTTACATACAGTTCCTTTAATATTCTTACCGACACCAAACTTTTGAATGGTCTTACATGTTCCCTGGGGCCTTGAGGGACTTGGGTTCATGGTTGATGTGAAAAATGATCATTCTACTACACAAGGCCATTTTTAATAAATTCAGAACATGGGAGCATGTGCTTGCTAATAAAAAGATGTAGTCATGTGGGATACACCGTCATGTGGAGTGTTTTAGAGTTTTGCTTTGGTAAAGCATTTGCAGTCCTGTCCAGTTACTATGATCTCCTGTGTGTTACAGCCTCATTAAAAGGACTGTGGCGGAGTAATTTGATTCACAGGTTTGAAAATGCCTTCATATGGGAAAAGACAGAAAAAGTTGAAGTTAATTGGATGCTATTTGGGTGCTGAAGCAGGTAACTATGGTGTTCTTTGAAAGTGAGATCTGAAAGTGTTCCGTGAATAATGAGCTAAAGGGATGTATCGGCAAAAAAGGGAAAAAAGTACTGCAAAAAACAAGGCAAACATCTAACCATGACAGTGCAACATCCTGCAAACCATTATTAATCTTCATTCACGGTTTGTGTCGTTGTCAGACTATGAGGAAACCAACCCTGCTATATTTGTCCTTGAGCGCAGAAATGTGCTCCAATGCAGAGCCGAAATAAATAAAACCAGACTATAGAGACTTTAACAAAAGCGGACAAGTGACCCCAGGCCTTGGCACGTTGAATCTGAACCTGAGGTTTGTAGACTTCTATCTCAGGTCCAGTGTTTTTCATTTGACATGATATTAATATATTTTGCCATGCATTGAGGGTAGGGGTGATCGAGGCACAGCCTAACGCTTTCTGACTTTATGAGTTTGTGTAAATCCACTTGTGGTTCAGAGTATTTCTTTTTTTCCCATATTAATTTCCCACGTCTTGTACAATTATGAGGGTTTGTTTCATTTATACAGTGTATACTTTTTTTCTTGATTTAGCCTGAAAGAATGGAATTCAAATGTGGCATGAAATATATATTTATTTATTTTTTACATTCATGCATTTGGCGCTTTTATCCAAAGCGACTTACATTGCATTCAAGGTACACATTTTCACATTATTGTCAGTTCTTGCTTTTCCTGGGAATCAAACCCATGACCTTGGCGTAGGTAGCACCACGCTCTACTGGTTGAGCTACAGGAAAGCCTGTATATATTATGTACAATTTTTCAAATAAAATAATGCATTTTTTAGTTTGACAACAAACACTGTAAAACACAGCATAGTTAAAAACAATAATAATAACTTCTGAACATTGACTCTCAGTCATTATTCACCCTTTTAATCATGGTTTCTCAAAAGAATTCATAAAAATATAGAATATAATAGCATATTTCTAATAGGGGCTTATTGAAACGCAGTGTTAGAACATTCCCCATCTGCACAATTTAAACGCGGTTTGTGTCTTCTGCTGGTTATATCAGAATTAAAGAGCAATCTTAACTGTTAAATAACAGATCTAAGATTAAAATATCAGATTTTTATCATTTTAAATAAACACAAAAAACATAAACTTTAGACATAAATCTCCAGGGATAACTTTATAATATAAAAAGAATATAATATGATATATTCTCTCCCCAATATGAAAAAATTAAAAATTAAAAATAAAAGCAAAACCCTCCCTGGACATTTGCCAATCCTTGGTTTGTCTGATCTGAATCTTAAAATGATTCATTTCCCCCAGGAGACGTAATTTCTCCCCGTCATGTTAACATGGGTGTTTCATCACTATGCAATAGTTACCACCCTGTATGTGTGAGGCTGCACGCTCCATTGCACGCTTGCGATCGGATTAAGTATGCACACTGCGTCTCCAGAAAGAGGACAAGGATCAATACCCCTGCTATCTTTCCTCTCTCTATATCCTACGACCCACCGTTCCCTCCCTTTAAACACACCTGAATCACTCCTCGTGGCACGGAGCTGTCATATCAAGAAAGCTTTGTTCATGTTAAAAGCATGACGATGTGTTCAAAAGATAAAACAGGGTCTGATTGTTGGTTCCAGTTGACTTTTAGCGCAGGCTGCCATAATAGTAGATGACTCATCGCAGTTTCCGAACCCTGATAATCATGGGTAGCCCATTAGAGCAGACAAGATGAGAGCAGCCTCCAGACTGAGAAAACATCATTAGTGCTCAGCAGCATCACACAGATGTGCTGGCCCACTGATCTCCTTGACTGGATCCTCTAATAGCTCAACTCTTTTTGCCCTTTAATGCTTCCAAGGGTCGCAAGGTTGCCCACAATAAGCTCACAGGAGAATAACGATGCGTCTTTCTCTCCGCACGCTTCCGCACGGCCTTTATTTGAAAGACCTCATTGGCCTGTTTATTGGCTTGTTTAGGGTTAGGGATGGATGAGACGGTCAAAGACAAGATGTAAAATAAGACTGATCTTTTTAGGTCAGAATCAGGTCAGATAAATTTTTATATAATGTTTAAAATGACACTTTGGGGTTAAACGAAAACGTGCCGTTCTTGTGTCTGTCCCTTTAACCCAAATGATATGCTGCTCCCAACCCCCTTTCAAGAAGAGAGTGGAGCTTCAAGAGCTCATGCTGGCATTTAAACCGGACAATCACACACACAAAAAAATGTCAGAAACTGTCAATAGCGGTGTTCAGCCTTACATGCTCAAAACAGAGTCGGATCAATGATGTCTACAGAGCCAGAAAATACATGCTGCATGGAGATAGAACAGTTTAGTTTAATTACGGTTATAACATAGCCTGGATGCCAGCCGAACTTAGCCCCACCAACAAAAATTTTAGGTCGGGCAGTTCGGTCTGGCCTTGCTCCATAGAGGAGTAATTATCTCCAAACAGAAACTGTTCGGACCAATGAAATCATCAGGGCGGGCTTTAGACGATGACGGACAGATGATCAACAGTATAACGTAATCATCACGTTATCAAAGGGGCTTGGATTATATTTTTTTTGAATCCTAAACGGAGAGTTTGTTTGTATATGCATTCACCTTCACAATTTCTCTCAGAAATGATGATCATGTTGGGTAAGTACTCTGTGTATCATTAAATGATTTTATTTTTTTTACAACACCAGCAAAGATCATGTATTCCAGCCCGTGTGCAGACAGGGTTGCCAAGTTTTTACAACAAAACCCGCCAACTACTAGCCCTAAGCAATAGCTTCTCAGGGGGTTCTCTGGGGGAAAAATGGCGTTTGGGGGGTAAAAAGTGGGTTATTTTGGCAAGGTTGCCTGCTAAAATTCACACTCATGGGTCTCACATAATAGTCGCTTCAACCCGCGGACATAGAAAACAACCCGCGGGGGAAAAAAATGCGAACTTGGCAACACGGTGCAGTTGAACTCTGTCTGTTGACATTTGACAATGTGTCGCTTCGTTGCTCTGATTGGTTGTAGGTCTGTCCAATTGATGTCTTTCCTGGTTCAGTTGAAACGTGCCCCATAATCACAGCCCAATGGAGCAGTTTCAGACTCATATTCTGACTAGAATTGACTATAAGTATAAAAAAAAAACTATAAGTACAAGCGTGTTGTAGCAAACCCATAATGCCTAAAACTTTACTGAGTTTTATGAAGTTTATTGTACATCACACAATAAATGAAGCATCCATTTTCACTCAAGAAAATCACCGCAAGAGCTGAATGAATGAACGAACGAACGAACGAACGAACGAACGAACGAACGAACAAACAAACGAACAAACAAACGAACGAACGAACGAACGAACAAATATATACCATATTTAATATATAATGGTTTCATCATTCATTCTTAAAGAAAATGAAACCATGAGATTAATCTATATCAACCACTATCAATATGGTGCCATATACAGTGCATCCCTGCATGTTTTGTTCTATATGTTTTTGAATTCGAAGATCACAACATATTAGAACGACCCCCAATAAACGTGTGTATGACGGCCATGATCCAAACACATCTTCCTTCGTACAGTTGATTATGCAAATGCATAGTCCCTTCTGACTGACTGCCTGACTTATCCACACACATCCGCACACCCCTCATCTCCTCTTCTTCCACCTCCATTAAATGTTTGTAAATATTCCCTGATCTGCCTGGGACTCGTTGTATAAGAGCAGATAGTTACTCATTAATGTGGGACAGATTGGCTTTTTCGAGTTTGGAAGGAGGAGATCAAAAGATCCTTTGAAAGCGAGACGGCACTAAAAAAAAAAGCAACGAAAAAGGCGGCTACGCAGCCGTCTACCTTTGTGTTATTAAAGCTGATAATGAAATGACACGGCATTGTGGCTCCAGAGCAGAGGCATTTAAAGAGCACTGCTACTTGACATGCTGTAGCACCCTTATTTGGGCTTAAAAAAGGCGGTAATGATTGACGCGCGAGAGGAGGGGTGATCGCAGTGCTAGAACAGCTCCCTTTCACAGACAGATAATTAGGATTTAGACTCCGTCAGGCCTCTGCCATGGATGATAATGGCTTGAACTGTGCAGAGCCATGAATGTTTGCCACATTCATCACTGCTGCCTTGCAGTTGCCAGATCAGCCTGGTATAATAAACAGTGACACCTATAGACTCAGATAAAGAACTGCACGACTTAAAAATAATGGGTACACAGGGTTTCCTCAGCACAGACAGCCGAAAAGCCCCTAACATATGGGCCCCCCTCCCCACCCGGCTTATACGGGCTGATAACCTTCGTCCACCGCCAAGCATTGCGGTTAGGGTGCAGTTGAGGTGTTTTTACGATGACTGTGGGTGTTTTTTAATGAGCTGCTCTCAGCTGCCGGTCCCTTAAATGCAGTATATGTAGCATCTGACGCTTGAGCACAACCATGTCCGCAGACGGCATTGGGAGGAGAGCTATTTGAAGTGCGGCCAGAAATCACAGGCATCCATGTGCACAAAGCATTTTCGAGAGAGTCCCAGGACAATTGCAGTTGCTTCAGCTGCCTGTATTTGAGAGCAGGCCAAGTCAGAGGAATTGTGTCTGTGTCTTAAGACAACGTCAAGGCTTTTAAAAAGTCAGCTCTTTTGTTCGAGACATCATTTTCGGCATTACATACGCACGCTTAATCTTATATGGTCAGTGCATATGATGATTTATTCTTTCTGTCGGCCAGAGGGAATCCTTTTTGTTGGTGAGCTGTGGAATATACAACTAAACGACAAACTGTTTTCATGAAACTACTGTAAAAGTTTAAATGCTAGAGAAACACTTTTTTTTTCTTTGTAAGGGATAAAAAAACAAACAAATAAAGTATGAATAAAAGAGGGTTTTACAAGGAGCTTTGCACGTATGATTTTTTGAGGTCAATGGAGGCCTACACATTCAATAAACCTGCTCCTTATCTGCCCACAAGCAACACATAAATTTGAACCTCTGCAAAGGAGTGATACCATTATGGTGCACTTCTGCGTGTTAAACACTTTGCTTTGCTGGCTATATAATGGGATAATATTTGGTTGTGTACTTCCTCTAAAGAAGAAATGATAGATTACTATTGAAATATCTGAGAGAATTTGAGTCAAAACTACAGAGGATGTGGTGGAAGAAATATAGATTATCACTTTATTGTATTGCCTTAATGCGTAATCTATTTCAAAACTCCATTATAGCAATATTTTATTGCTCAGAGGTAGCTCTTTTTAAGATCATGAGACTTCATTGAGATTCTTAAATAGTTATTATTTTAGTATTAATAGTGTTTCAGATGTTTCTCCTAAAATTCCTTAGGAGAAATAAAATAAACAGGTGAGATGTGAAATATCACTCTATTGACAAATGTTTTGGGACACCTGCCTTTACATGCACATGAACTTTAATGATATCCCATTATTAATCTGTAGGGTTTAATATGGATTTAGGGGTGTGTTTATGGGAATTTTTGGCCATTCACATTTGTGAGGTAAAGCCATGATGTTGGAAGAGAAGGCCTGGCTCACAATCTCCGCTCTAATTCAGCCCAAAGGTGTTCTGTCGGGTTGAGGCACAGTCAAGTTCCTCCACACCAAATTTGCTCATCCATGTCTTTATGGACCTTGTTTTGTGCACAGGTGAGCAGTTTTGGAACAGGAAGGGGCCATCCCCGAACTGCTCCCACAAAGTTGGGAGCATGAAATTGTCCAAAATGTCTTGGTATGCTGAATTAAGAATTACTTTCACTGGAACTAAGGGACCAAGCCCAACCTCTCAGAAACAACCCCACACCATTATCCCCTCTACACGCAAGTACCGTTCTCCTGGCAACCATCAAACCCAATCTTGTCCATCAGATTGCCAGACAGAGACGTGTGATTTTTCACTCCAGAGAACATGTCTCCACTGATCTAGAGTCCAGTGGTGGCGTGCTTTACACCACTGCATCCGATGCTTTGCATTGCACTTGGTGATGTAAGGCTTGGATGTAGCTGCTCGGCCATGGAAACCCATTCCATGAAGCCCTCTATGTACTGTTCTTGAGCTAATCTGAAGGGCATATGAAGTTTGGAGGTCTGTAGCTATACTGTCTCAAGTTGGCAGCCCGGCGCCTCAGCATGTGCTATAATATTTAGTAGTGAGGACATTTCATCAATAGACTTATTACACAGATGGCAACCTATCACGTTACCATGCTTGAATTCACTGAGCTCCAGAAAACCATTCTTTCACACGTTTGTAGAAGCAGTCTGCAAGCCTAGGTGTTTAATTTTATACACCTGTAGCCATGGAAGTGATTGGAGCACTTGAATTCAGTGATTTAGAGGGGTGTCCCAAAATGTTTGACAATATAATGCATTTAAGAGAAACCTAGTCAAAACTTAGAATGTGGTGGAAGAAACATAGAACATATCTTTATTGTCTTGACGTGATCTCTTTCAAGACTCTATTATAAGAATATTTGATTAAGTTCAGAATGCTAAAGCTGACTTCAATTTTTTTGATTTTATATTAGGAGAATGTTTTGCTATGTTTTATATTGTTTTGCTTTTATCAAAACAGTCACACTGGAGCTTTCTTTGCTGAAAGGCACAATGAATACTTATTATTATATGGTAGACATTTTTGAGTTCAAATTGAGATCTCTTCTAAACTTTAAAGGAGACACAGGTGCGAGCTGCAGAGTCTCTAGCTAAGGAGCCAAATCTGAGCACAGTGTGTAATGTAGAGATCTCTGATTTTTCTTTCGTCAGTAGTGTATCTCCATGAGATTAATCATATTGATTTTGTCCTATTTAACTGCAACAAATGAAAGGTACAACACAACACAATACAACACAACACACAATAGAATATTACTTTCTATTTGTTTTACCTTTCTAGTTTTCTCCTTGCTATTGTTGCCACTGGGTTTTTTAAAAGGCTTTATTCTCTGTAAAACGATATACAAATTAATGTCGAAAAGTGCAATACAAATAAAGTTAAATTGAATTGATAAAAGTTTTTCAGGTTTATCAAACATTCCATTACTACAACAGAGGATAAAGATCAATAAAACATAAAGCTTTAGATAATATTGAAAAAGAGTTGCTTTGGCTTTGAAATGATAATCTAAAACTCCATTATATTCTGAAACTTGTTTTCTCTGATGCAGTCTAACAGGCTGTGCACATGAAAATATATAGTTGCCTTGGTATTTCAGGAAGGGGGTACCATCATATTGGGGGGTCCTTTTTGTATCAACATTTTTTTAAACTCCTGATAGATGACAAAACATGCATGCATATTAATTTCAGAAGCTAAAATATCTAAAACATACAGCTGCATGTTAAGCCTAGGAGGTAAACCATGTATGACCACACAATGAGATTCAAAATTAATCACATTCAAAGGAGCTCACACAATATCTATCTTTAAACAAGGGAACACTATATTCCACATACTAACAATGTTAGCGCTCACCCTCTGGCGTATTTTCAGCTCCTGGATGAATTCCTTCGCTTGCTTTATTGAGCTCTCTGCACAGGCTTACAGCTGTTGCCACTCACCTCTGGCACATGGATATTTATAATCACAAACCTTCATAATGAAATCAAATGGACACATGGCCTAGTTCTTACAGCTCAAGCACATCATCCTTCATGACTCTCGGAACAGATGACTGCCATAGCTGCCAAGATCTGCAGGCCCTAACATATCTCTGAGGATTATGGAAATTCTCTGTACAAACATTGCGTTTGACACCACATGTCTTTCGATTCACAAAACACTTACTGTTTCATTGAAGAATCAATGAGAGTTGTGTGTCTAAGGTCCTTTCTTAGTTAGAAAAGTGCAGGCTAGCGTTAGCTAGACAAAGTGGTTTTGACAACGGTTACACTCTAAGCACTAACCTTTTAGGCTGAGAAGCCTGAGGCGATAAGCCGTCTGTAACATCTGGGTGTGAGGGGTATTGCACCTTTGGAGACCCCTGGAGCAGTTGAACAAATCTTTCTATTCTCAATTCAAACATTTCTTGAATAGCCAAGATGCTTAGTTCAGACCACTGAGCATTGCATGAGTGCTTGCTAGGGATGCTAGCACATAAATCATAAATGAAGACTCAGCATTAGCTTCCTCCAAAAATAGATGGATTCCTCCTAAAACAGATGCACCTTTCTCACCCACAGCGAAAAGAAAGGCGCTAACCTGGAAGACCTGTATTACAACGGGCCTGTCTGTGTTGACAGCTGGCTATAATGTTTATATTTAGAGCTGCACCGCGGGCTCGCGTTTAGACTCTGAATGCATGTCAGAGGCGATGAGAAAGTTGAGCTATGATTCCTGTGATTGATCCATTCTTATCCATGCCCCACATAGCAAGTGATGGCGTGTGTGGGTGCGTAGGGACATCCCTTGTGAAATAAAGAAGTACACTCTTGCATTCTTTTAAGTACTTATTAGAGAAATAATACACACAAATACTACTGTTAAATGCTTTTGAACACTGAAATGCATGTAATTAGCAAATAAATGAAAAAAAAAAAAAAAAAAATATATATATATATATATATATATATATATATATATATATATATATATATATATATATATATATATATATATATATATATATATATATATATATATATATATATATATATATATATATAACGTGTCGATGTAGTCAGGCAATGAGAGATCCAATTCATCCAAAACTAAACAGGTTTGTTTATTCACCTAGAACTCAGAACAGATATATAAAAACGCTAGAGAGAACTTAATACTATATAAACACAATGGCTGCATCCGAAAGCTGGAAAATGCTGCCTTCGGAGGACATATTTGAAGGCCGGAAGGCATCAAGCTGCGCCCGAATCTATTGTTTGCTTCACTTCCTGAGATACCTTCATCTGATCGATTTTTGAAGGCAGCGTACATGTGTCCTTCGCTGCCTTTGATATCCCACAATCCGGTGCTTTCCATTTAGTGACAGTTGAGCTGGGAAAAAAATATGGAGTCCAGAAGTTGCGTTTGCGGGTCAGTTTGTGTGTAAATGTATGATTTTTACCAACATATTACACTTCTGATGTAATTTCTAGCGAGAAATCACTACTGTAGTAATTAAATATGTGGTTAGTTCTCACCAAATATCTCTATTTGTATGTAGATCATTAAACTGTTACACTGCCTTATAGAAGTCTGTCCGAAATTAGTTGCATGAGATGCCTTCATGCACAAAACGCTGCCTTACAAGTCATTGTCTGATGAGGCAACGAGTCAGCAGCCTAGGCTTTCGGACGCAGCCAATGTCACCAAACACAAGAACCGACCATGAGTGAAGGGAGTGAGTCCAAACATAAAGGTGCGCTAATGACAAAGACCAGGTGTTAGAGTTTGAAGTGTGCATTCACTTCCACAAGAGATTTCCAACCATCTGACGTTGCTGGTGCTGGTTATGCACGTATAAATAAATGAGATCAATTAGCAGGCTTAATGTGTGTGAGGCTTTGCAGAGGGGTTAAAAAGTAAGATTAGCCAGGAATTATATCCATTCCAGAGCCTGTTGTTGTGTTGCCACGTGTGGTCATGGCCATCAGCTGATGCTATTTTTCAACAAGATGACATGATGTATTAATCTTTAAGCGGATATAAAGGTGTTAAGTTGGTGTGAACCATAGCAGGGTGCCAAACGGGGAAAAGTGTTGCTAAGCTGACATGATTTCCTAACAAATCTTTGGGCGCACGGAGTGTACAATAATGTAAATGACATGGAATAAGATCTACGACATATGCGACGCAGGGAGCCCATTAGTCTCCTGTTAACTGTAGAAGTAATGTTGTTTAACACTGCTCCATGGAAAGAACGAGCAGCACTTTAATGCAAGGGCTGACATTGTTAGTCTTTGCACTGTCAGTTCGGGTTTACATATCATCAAGCGACTGACTATGCGCAAGGGTGCTGAAATGGTGGTCAGGCCCTAACCTAAGGCGGCACTCAATGTCAAAAAGCTTATCTGAGGAATAAAGTGAGGTGGACTTGTCCCACTGGTTCCTGTTTTTGCCATCGCTGCAGCTAAAGAAATGCCATTCAGTGCTGGAGAGGTGTGAGATCTCAACCCAGCGGGCTCAAGAGATCAGCAGAGATCCGCAGATGTGATACTCTATCATTACTCCACAGAGTATCTTCTGCCTCACAGACAAGATTTTTGAGACTTGGCATCCTTGTGTGTGTGCTGACAACACATGGAGCTCCAGGAACACTGGGACAGTCTTTCTGTACACAAGTATTATGTTGTTAATATTCAGATGTTTAAACTCAAAGGAAGTGGTCAGTTTCAGCTGGTTAGCATGGGCCAGGGGCCTAAATGGAAATGGTAATAGATATCAGATCATTTGGGTGAACAGATAGCTTTCAGCTTGGTTAAAAGTAAGCATTTGAATAATGTCGGAATGTTGTATGATAAACCACACGTCTTGAACTTCATATTGAAGAACATAAGCCAACAGAAAGGAGAACCAGCAGCTGTGGCTCTGGCTCCCCAGGGCTGGTGGCTCCTCTTAATGGACATTAATTGTGCCTGCCAAGGGAGAGGGCAGTCTGGGTGAGACCCATCACACGGCTGCAATAATGAGGACAAGGAGTAAATCACAGCTATTGTCCTTACAGGGGTGCCCTCCTATTTTCATATTTCTCTCACAGAGGCCTCACTCCTTTTCACACAGACCTGAAGGGCCACGCACACAGATACCATCAAGATGATTAATCTGTTTATTAATTATTGTCGCTGACAATATTAACACCACTTCTGACAAGCTGGTCGCTCTGTGTGTGCGCGTGTCTGTGTGAAAGAAATGAAGAGGGGCAGCGTTAAAGAAAAAAAGGGTCTCGTCTGTTAATTAGGAGAAAGTGAATCATTGTCCAGGTGCAGTGTTTGTCTTGCCCCGTTTCTCTTTTATGGCATTTATTACACACATTGTCTTCTTCAGTCACACAACAGCTCCTTTGATCACAGAATTGTATTTTTTCCTTTTGGAGAAAGATTTGAAGCTTTGTTTTGTTGAATTATGAGACAGCTTTATAACGTTTGAAAGGATTATCCAGATTTCTCAGGTCAAGGATTAGTATTTCAGCAAACTGCTCTAAAAATAATTCACTGTCTGCAAACAGTACTTGACATTGACAACTAACTAACAGAAACAAACAAGAGCTAGCTGTTTTAATACCTGTAACCATTTAATTTTAATGTAAATATAACATATTTGAATCACATGAACACACACACACACACACACACACACACACACACACACACACACACACACACACACACACACACACACACACACACACACACACACTCACACTATATAATGCAAAGCTCAGATTCAGCTTCAAATATTTCTCCAAAAAGGAAGGAGCTGATTCGAGAACACAATGGCCCTCATTTATCAAAAGTGCGTACACCAAATTTCCAGCGTACACCTTGCGTACACCCAAACCCACGGTGACTTTGAGATTTATCAATATGGACGTTGGCGTACGGCACGCTCAAATCCTACGCCAGCTCAGGAGGTGGTGTACGCACGTTTGAGTTAGTGCGAAAATGCGCAGAAAAACAATTCCTAACACCACAAAACGCACTGACAAGATATGCTATATGACCCACTGTTAAAAACCACAACAACAACATTCAGTGTTTATTTTTGTGCAACATGAACGTCAATGTTTAATTTGTGTGACTTTACCAAAGTGTTTGATCTGTAGGCATATGTATTCCTCCAGTCGCGAGCCTGTGCACTTTATCTGACGTTTCAGGCCCGCGCCTGGCCCAGCAGCTGCGCACGGACTGGGACTAAAATAATTCAGACTGACAAAATAATAAAAATGGCCTTCTTCTTTTAAATAATAATAAAATCAATAAAAACGGCATTTTCTTCCAAATAACAAGCGTCATTAAGAATAATAATCATAATAATAAGAAGAAGAATCTTACAAATTGTCATGTAATTATTAATGTGAATGAATCTTACTCCACATCCCATCATCATCACTATTGTACACCCCAATACATGTGCCGTGATACGAAATTAAATGCTAATTGTTTCAAAACGTGCTGTAAAATAATGCATTGTGATGGTAATTTATCATTCAAACAGCTATTTAAACTGCTGGAGTGCGCTTCTCAACCCCCACACTAACAGTAGCTCCTCGTAATTTGGGTCCATATTTTGTTTTTGTGAGCGCCTTTAAACCCACACTTTAAACTCCCAAATAAAACAATTTCGGGTTTTTTCCACTTCCCTGGTGATGGTCTCGATGGGCGCATCTCAATCATCTCAATAGTTCAGTAGTCAGAGCACTGATCAGGGAGTCAGCCCGTTGACTTATGTCCTAATCAGTGCCCTGACTAAGTGGACTAAAGAGATGATTGAGCGCGCCCGATCTCCACGTCGGAGAAGTTTCGTTTCTTTGCCGTCTTCTGTTTGTCCATGGCGTAAAATGAGGGCGTGGGGGAGGCGGAGACTTGAATATATAGGGGCGTGTTATTCTAATGACGATCGTTTTCAGCCGCGGGATTTATCAAGGGCAAGTATTGCGTACACCTGAATTGCAGAGGTGCGCACAGTTTCATAAATCAGGCGGTGAGAGGAGTGTAAGCATAATCTTACGCCAACATATACACCCGTTTCTACGCAAGATTGATAAATGAGGGCCAATATGTGTAATGAAATCCAAATATATATAATACTGTACATATTGTTTTCTTTTAGAATTATTTTTTACATAAATATAAAGTAAATAGATAGAAAAAAAGTTATATTTTATATAAAAATAAATAACAATGCTGCTCTGGGGGCCTTTGCACAACCTGACCTTCAATTCACCCACCTATGAACATGTTATTTTGGCCCTTTTGTATGTATTAAGCCTCTGGGGTGTGACACCATGTTTCCAGCTGTGTCTGTTCGCACTACCTGCCACATGGACGAAAAATGCAGGCTGAATGAGGGGACAAAGCACAGCCAGGAATGTACAATGTAGACTCTTTACCCAGCGAGGAACCTAGAAGAGAGACGGACCACACACCGGAAAACTTCGGGACAGCCTCATGGCTGCCGTGACTCTGAGTAAAACATGACAGGCTCACATCTAAACACCAGGACTTGTGGATCACAACCCACCCAACCTGTCCTCTATAGGCAAATGCACACAGGAAACAACCTGGTAGGGTAAATGAAAGGGTAGGGTGAATCATTGGACAGACTGTTCCTACCAAGTCCAAATGATCTATAGATTTGCAGATCATGATTTTTATCGGTACAGCAAGTACCCATAAATAAGTTGTTTAGCCAGTGGAAGGGCTTTCGGGATTCAGGGCGATATGAATTGTGAATTTTCAATGAGTGTAAGCACACCGGTGGCAGCATTCAGAAGTTGTTCAAAATCCTGCCGCGCCACGAGCGCCATTTCAAGATTTTATATTACATTTATATTCTATTTCCCTCAAATCTGATTTGATCTGATGAATATAGCCTACTGATTTGACCCTGAGCTACAAGATACACCCATCGTGCAGCTCTTCTGTCAGAAGTCATTTAGAATTGAGCTCAAGCGTATATAATGTGCGCGTCCGGCGTGAGATCCTGAGACGCGACGCTGAGCTTTACCCGCTTCCATCAGAAATGTCGACGCTTTCCTCTCCTCCAGCAGCTGGAATGCGTTCACGGTTGCAATAGCAACTCTCAACGACCACCAGGACTTATACGGTTTTATAAAAGATATTTGTTTGTTGTAAAGTGTAATAATCATCTCAGAAAAATAAATTCTTCTGTCAGGCGCAGTTGAAGTAAAAAGTGCCTGGGACAAACGCTGTCAAGATGAGAGTTTGTAGACAGGCTATGTCTGTGTCATTATGCCAACATTATCTTCATAAATTAATATATAACTTAATAAAAAGTTTAACGTTACCCCTCAGAAAATGTACTACTTTCCTCTCTTGTCAGCATTCGTTGTGTTGAGCGTGGCGCGTGCTCTTCAGTGGTGGAGGCGCGTGCTGTGTATCAAGTCATATAAGGACACACAGTCAAAAGTAATCGGGTCAGGTCGTTTACATGGTGAACTTTTCGTTTGATCGGTTCATGAAAAGGTTTATCCCACCTCTCTCAAACTGATTACAGTTTCATTCGGTTTGGGCATTTTTATTCTGATTGAGGTGTATATGGTTTCATTCGGATTTGACTTTTAAACCGATTACAGTGCTCCACGCAAACGCACCTACTGATGCTTTTTTTTTTTTTTTACCAGCTATGTGGTACATTACTTTTTTTGTGTTAGCTTTTTCTGTTTTAGACAAATACTGATTAAATAATTTAGTCGAACAGATGAGATATTACAATAGTTTTCTGAAAACTGATCTAAGTATTTCCCTCTAGTAAAGTATATGAAGATAAGTCAGCTCTTTCCTGACAGGTAATTAAGTTCCCTTATCTCAGAAACTAAAACAAATTTCCCACTATAAATCCAAAGGCTCTTTAAACTTCACATTAAGTCAAACTCTCATTTTTACTTTATGGTCTAAAATATATTGTTTTTTATTTAGTTTTTACCTCACTGGATATTTTGTCAAGGCTTAATGTATAGGGCTAAATCATCTCAAACTGATTTTAATAACGTACAGTCTACGGTATGTTCACACAGCAACAGACTATGGTTGTCAGTCCTGTTTTAAAGTGCTAAATACTGCACACATCTAAACTGCAACAGCAAAATAATAATATTTTACTGAAGTTGTACATAAAAAATACATCTAATGAGCTGGTTCTTTTAGTGAAATAAACCATGCAGCACCAACAGTGAAGCCCGACTTACAAACAAATT